>NC_040045.1:49791543-49882307 GCF_003713205.1 Coffea eugenioides
ATTTTATCCTTCAAAAAAAAAGAAAGTGCAAATTTTATAATGTGCTGATGTGTCTAATCGTGTACAGTAATGTGAATGCTGTGAGCAATAAACCTGCGCCACCCTCTTCTTTGAGTGCAAAACAAACGCAAGAAATAAATCCCAAAGGGTTTCACCCCAAAAATATAAAAATTAGTTTTGTTTGAATTGCATTTTTCTGAATTTTTTATAAAAAATTACTGAAACGATTTGATATATGTAAAATAAAAAGTGATTGAAAAATTTGTTCACGAAAAGCATAACAATTTTTCTTTCAACAGAAGAAATCAGAATTAAATCACTAACTCTTAATCCCAGGTAAATCTCAACAGCCGGCAACTTTTGAGGCCACCCAAGAAACTAATAACCTAACCCTAAACCCCTCCAATGATCGATGTGGGATTTTTGGAAAGGCCATTAAGGCCACTGCTACTAAAGGTGTACTAACCCCCATTACACTCGGAAACTTCTCCATACTTTCTTTTTCTTTCAACAGAAAAAATTAGAATTAAATCACTAATCTTGAACCATTCAGATTAGTAGTGTTTTGCACCTTCTTGATTGATAGTACTAAGTAATGGATGGGCCGGGGGGTAACTATCACAAATTTGTTGGAAGATTTGTAAAATGTCGTTGGTATTGATGTTATCCAAACAAATATACACTGTGAAACAAATCACGGTACTATTATTAAGTGATGAATTGGGAAAAAAAAAAGATCGATAAATACAAAAAGATCGGTACTATTACAAGATAGGTACTACTACTTGCAGATTTCCCTCCACTTTTTGGGGGAAAAAAATTAAGAAAAGGAGCTGCCCAAATTCCAATTAGTTTCGCTTGGACGGATAATGAATCACGAGTCGGCCCAGTCGCGGCTTTGCCGTCTCATCGACCACTCTCTTCGTCCCTTCGGCGTAAGATCAACCCGCATCGCCTTTTTGCTTCCTCAAAATTTCCATTTACATGGTGGGGGGTTTTTTTTGGTTTTTTGGGTTTTTTTGGGGGGGGGGGGGGAAATTTTACAAGAATTGAATAATCAGACGCTTGATTGTACAGGAAATTGTCTCTGTTTCTTCAACTCCTGAAGTCGTAAAACAGCTCTTGATTTCACTCTCCCAGGTATCGCGGCTTCTTTCTCTGTGTATACATTTTTGCATATACACTGTTTTTTCTCTCTGAGCTTAAATTCAAAGCTAATTCTTGCTTTGCAGGTTTATAGACAAATTAAACTGTGGACGCTTGAATTTGACTCCGCTTCCGACGATGTCAGAGTCTCTTCCCTTTTATTTACTCCTCCTCTCTGTTGTTATTTTTTATTATTATTATTATTATTATTATTATTATTATTATGTTTTGGATTTTTAAGAAAAAGGAACCTCGTTATAGTCTTAAATTCGGTTGGTATTGCATATCCTGAAATTTATTAGGGAACGGCTGAGCAACCAGCAGATGGCGGCGGCGCTGCTGTTTGTTCTGATTCACATCCTGATGACCATCGGTGTATGGCTAAGATCGTTGGTCACTTGGTAAGTGTTTCTACCATTTTATCACGCTATGAGCTTCCAAGTTTCTCCTCTGTCAGTGTGGTAGAGCGAGTATATTACGTAAAAATTTATGTTCGTTAGAGTCCAGTGCTACTCGAAATGCAGTGTTTCAGAACTTAGTTTCGTGCTCTGCACGGTGAAGCTTTCAGCATTTTCTTTGTTACATGAAGGCATAAAATAGTACTTGATTTCACGCTAAGATTAGGAAATGGTTATTGATTGGGTGCCAGTTAGAATTCTTTTTTTTGGTGCCTTTTTTTGGGCTTAATTCAAATTGTAAACTGTTCTGTTGCCTTGTTGAGTGGGCAGAGCTTATATTCTTTTTCCTCGTTCCTTTGCTACAGATGTCTTTACTTAGTCTTGAGAATCCACTTATTCTGCACTTGACAGGCAACACCCTTGTGGCTATTGCTGAGTTTGCTGCTGCAACTGTACGTAATGGCAGAATTAAGCTCCATTCTTTTTGCTATTTATTTTACATTTATATCTTCTCATTAATATTTGTACTGCAGGAATCAGGTTGGGCTGAATACATGCACTTATTGTGTGGTTGGCTGAAATTTGCCATTCACAACACTATGTTAGCTTCAGGGGGTCATGAACTTTCCAGAGCCAAAGATTTTGGTATAGGTTCATTTATTCCTGGTTCGCTGATGAAGCTGAGGATGGGAGATGGAAGCTATTTGACTCTTGCTTCTATTATTCGAGTTTTTCGTAATGTTCTAAAAATTTTGAAGCTGAATATGGATGATAAACTTTTGATAGGTTACCTGGATTCGATTACTGATTTATTTTCAAAATTGCCTTGGGATTCACTGAATGAGGCGTATGTTGTGTCAAACGGTGAGCCTCCAGCAAGCCCTGCTGGACATGATTTGTTATGTAAAAATGCTACCCATCTGAAGTCAATAGGTATCTATCATGGGAATGTTGTTCAACTGTTCTGTTCCTTGGTTGACATAAGCGGCATCTCTGAAGCTGGAGCTGGTTCCAACATGCATCCCATTGTATTTCAGATCAGAAACCAAATCCCTAAAATTTTAGTTGGCTGCTTTGTCGGACGAGAACATCTGGATGACGTCCGTATCTTTCATTACTTGAGACACAAGATCTTGGTACTAGCTTACACTTATCAACTTATTCTACTTCATGGTTTGTAGAGACCATTTAGTTGAGTATAAATGAGGAAGTTGTGAAGGTTTTTTATCTATCAAGAGAATTCAAGCTGCATTGGTCTTCTGTGTGCCCCTTTTTTCTAATTGGTTTTAAACTGCTGAAAATGTAAGGTTAAGACTGCAGAAAACTTATGTGCCAGAAATAAATTTATTGTCAATTCTGCCTACAACTGTTGTTTGATCCTTCGTTCTTAGTTTATTTTGGACGAAGTTGTTTGTGTCCAATGAGTTTGATACTCTTGCACTTTGCTTGCATGCCATAAAAGTATTTCTTTTCTTGCTGTTTTATATGGAATATTTGGTAAGTCACATTGTTCAGAAGTGTTGCTACTTGTTCTGTTGGGTGCAAAAGTTGGTATTTGATAGATGTAAATTAGCAGGCTTGTTGCAAACAAACTGAGTAGTTATACTTCTCGTACTAAAGATTTACACTTGCTATATAGGAAATTTAAACTAGTTAGGTGGTGAAGATTGTACTTGCATCAATCATGTGCCCTCTATCCCCTCGTTGATCTTGATAAATTGACAAAAGGCTATCGTAGTGCTTCGTCTTATTACACAATTAATTATATTGATTTTATTGCTGCTTTTTTATTGCCTGGTGTTTTCATGCAAAATATACTTACTCGTGAACTAGTTTTGCTGCTAATCACAAAGTTGATAGGAGAATGAGATGATGATGGTGATCCTATTTATCTGGGTTTGTGGAGTAGTCAGAGGTGTACATTCCTTAAAATGTGTTCATACAGATTGTTTTGATGATATGTTGTTATTTATACAGATGCTGATGATGAGGCTTACTTCCATACTTCACCTGGAGCGTTCAGATCTTATGACATGGTTGCATCTTATTGAGAAATACTTTCATGATCTACTTTGTCAACCTTTGGATATGCAAGAGTTTAATCTAAATGACTGTCTAGAAGGTTCCCCATTCCGGTCTGATGATTGTGATGCAGAAGGACAGAAAATGTCATCTAGCCATTTGCAAAGACTAGTTGTTTTTCTTTTTCTTAGGTGTTCCTTCATTTTGGTGAGGTTGAACGAGAAAGCTGACAAGCAATTCAAAGTTGCAAATTCAGACACTTGCTTCACATTTGACCTTTATTCGAATTCAAACTACTCCAGTAGAAGTGAAGGTCCGCTGATGCTCGAACAGTGGGTTCAGAGGCACCTTCCTTCTGATACTTTTGTGGACCATGAAATGTATTCACAAAGATGCTTGAGCTTTGCGTTAGCCTTTCTAAAGTTATACATGCAAGAGGTTACACTCTATAACCTTTCGGAAGCTAGTTTTTAAGTTCAATCTACTTAAAATTTTCATTTCTTGTTTCAATAGTTCTAACTTACAAATCTGTACATCCACTGGTTTACATTTCTTGGCTCGATTATAAACAAGCTTAAAAAGTTCACTTGTAATTTTTCTTATTTTGGGAGGTTCTGTTTCTCATGCTAGGTTGGTGTGTTGAATTGGTTGTCACCATAAAGTTTAGGTCAAATCCACTATGTGCTTCAATGTCCTATTTTTGCCTTAGGTATAAATCACCTCTTAGAGTGGATCCTTAGATTTCATCCTCATTGTTGATAGAGTTGTGTCTATGACATCTTGTAGCTTTTATGGCATTGTAAGAGATTGAAACCTGTTCCTGTGTTTTGTGTTTTATTTGGAGATTATCTGCTGAAGTCTTTTAGACTTCTGAATTAATGAGAAAGGCATGCACAAGTCTTGAGCATTGCGAAATATTTAGCCATTACTAGAGATTGTATCAAATCAATAGCATTTACTGAATATTCATTTGATGTCATTAGTTTGCCTGAAGGTTCTCCATTCACCAAGGGGATGGTATGTTTTTGATGCAGAACTCTGCTGGTTTGTTACAGAATTTTTAAGTGATGCTGATAAGAGTTTCATATTTATACTTTCTTGCCCTTTTATCTGCTTTGTTTTTATATGTTCTTAATTATTTCCCCCTCTTGCATCCTAGGACGACATCCTATTCGAAATGCTCTTGCAACTGTTTCACTTGCCAGAGAAATGGTAAAAATTGTACATATTTCACATTTCAATTTCCAGATATAAAATTTGGTTTTGTAAGTTGCCTTTCTGTGGTTGCTTATAGGTTTAATAGCGGTGGTTCTTTGTTGACAGCAAAGAATGACATATTTTGCCTTGCATCAGATCTATTTCACCCCATAAAATTTTTTCATTTATTTCTTGCAGAGGTAAGCGGATCTCATGTATGCAAATCACAAAAATGTAGTTGTCCTTGTAGTGCTTGTCTGTTTGATTTTCTATCTTGCTTGCAGATATTTTATGATCATGAAGTGCTTCTTGACTACCTGATTTCGAAGGATACTGGAGCCAAATGCGCAGAATATCTTCTGAGGTGCACATATTTCCAGCTTCATATTTTATTTTTCTTCTTTTTGCGTTTCACTGACTTAAAGTTCTCTGAAAGTGTGTGGAAATGGATAGTTTTTAGCCTACACTCTCAGTTGCCAAATTCTTTTGTATATGGTTGCGATAGGTGCCTGCGAATGGTGTGTAATTCATGGAACCTATTTGCGGAGTTTTCAACATGGGTGAAACCTCCAAATTCATCTTGTCGAAAGAGAAGAAGAGTTTTAGCAGATGGTATAGATTTTGAAGGTAATCAGTGCCATGCATCCTTGGAGGATGATTCAGTTCCCTCACCTATGGATACAGAGGGTAAAAATAGTGGCAAGCACGGAAGAACTAAGACCGTCTTGGTTGAGGATGCCAAGGGCTGTCTGCTTTGCCTGAAAGCATCTATTGACAGCCTTTACCAGAAAAATCTATTTCCATATAATCCACAAGTTCTTTTGCGACGGTCTGTAAACTTTTGCTTGCAATCCCTTTCTTGGTCTTCTTGACTGGATGTTCATAAAAGCATTGATTATTGCAATCTTTTTATTTCTTACTTTGTTGTTTCATAGGTTAAAAGTGATTTTGCTTTTATTTTGTTTTTCTCAGGCTGGTCATAGTTCTTCTAGTTCTCTATTTGGAGTATAGATTATCGCACTTTTTTCCTGTTTTTAGATGGGCAGACAGTGATTTTTCTTGCATATGATACTTTAGTGTGGTGATGTTTTTGTTTTGATATTGTTTCTTCATGATGTCTCCTCTAGTTAATGATGTGGTTGGAGAATTGTTAGAAGCAATCTGCACTCATATTGCCCTTGTCTTTTCTCGGGTATTTTCTCATTGAGCTGTGCCTTCATTGAGTGGAAGTTTTCACTAATATCACATTTTATCTATGCTGACAACTGTTTTAGGTACTATGTTTTTTGCTTTGTTTAAAAAATTTATTTTGAGAACCTTTATAACATTTGTCATGGTACCATTAATAATGAAGGTATAAGATACTCATGTGAACGCGTCTACTGTTTTGGGTTGAAATTGAAGGCAGTGACCATGAATGCTTATGCTACAATTATGATGCACCTTTGTTGCTTATGCTACAATTGTGATGCACCTTTGTCTTTTACTTCTTTAATTAATGAAACCAACACTGGTTCTTTCTTCATATTACAAGTTTTAATGGGGATACTGAACATTAAATCATGATGACCTTTTTCTTATTGCAGTTTGTCAAGATTCGAGGAGCTCAGCCTTCAGGATATCCAAGCACCTACTCGTTTTTAATTTGAAGGGCTAAGACTGTTTCTGCTGTGCTCCTTTATTGTGGCTTAGATCAAAGTAATGGAGAGATTGCTATTTTTTGGCATAATCAATTAAACTGACTTTTATTGCCAGAGAAGGAAGAAACAATCTGATCGTATTATCAGGTTCCAAATTCATGTTCTTTTTAGTCATGGTCTTGCTTGAATACATAGGAGTAAGAATTTTAAGATGAGGGATACTGATCAAGTATGAACGCAGCATGAAGCTGGTTGTCATATTGATGCCCAACATTCTGACCTGTATTAGCTGCTTTTGCCATGCCATATGGATAAAATCCTCTAAAGACTGAAGATTCTAGTTAGTTGGTCCAAGATTACCGTAATTCTGTGACTTTCTTCTAACTGCAGTGATTATAAAGGAGAGGAAAGCAGGTTTATTCCTAAGAAACAAAGCAATTTTTCTTGATGGAAAAACGGAAATTGCTGTTCTGTTCGGTGCCTCCATGCCTGGTCTTAACGTCTGCATTTGCTCCATCTATCAAGAGGTAGTGATTATTCTCTAATTTCCTTTCCTTCAAAGCTTTTTGGTGTTTGAGAGGTCCAATTTTGTCTTTATTTTTTGGTTGAGGAGTGGAACTGTGATTTGCAGTCTGGCACATATTGGCTGCATTTATGATGGAAAATTGAGTAAAAGAAAAGAAATTGCTGCTCAAGAATCCTGTAGCCATGCAAAGTGCAAACCATTGAAGACTGGCCTCACCCATTAAGGTTATGCATAGTTGCAGTGTAATTCATCGTCGAACTTTTGCCAAGTTGCTCAGCCATTTCTATGAACTGTTTTGCTCAAGCACAATGTCCTCACCAAGGTGACTTCATCTTATTTTTTGCAATCAAGCCTGAGGTTGGTCTACTCCCACGTATTAGTCAAGACTTGTTCCATGTTTTTGAGCTCAGGAACCTGCAACTTATAAGTGAACTGGTTCTCCAAAACTGCTGCGACTTCGAAGAAGTTCAGGTGCATAGCTGGAAGACAGTTTGTAATTGTTCTTGCATGTATCTTTCCACATTAAGACCAGATCTGCTATTGCATGCCTTTTAGTGAAACTTGAAACGATCTTTCCGAGGAAAATGAACTCTAATGAAAATTACGTTTGGTTTGGCACGTTTTACGTCATGTATCAGATGCCGAGATGGATTGTTTAAAAGAATCCACCAGATGGGTGAGATGATGGTGATTCCTATTTCTGATCCAGTTAACCCTTTGTACTTTAGAATATTCTAGCTATAGAAAAGGAAATTAGAGTTCATGGTGTATTTTAAAAATCTTGCCACCACCTCTTTCTCTTTATTCGTGAACTGTGCAATGCCACACTCTCCAGTTGAAAGCAACGTAAATTATTTGATGATTTGTCTACTCCAAAGAAATGATTTATGTGACATGGTAGTTGCCGTTGATCAAATATACGAGTGTGTCTCAAATGTGAGTTTTTGATGGTTTGGTAAGTTTACTTGCAGCTTCTGTCTCAAATGAACCTACGAAAACGAATTTAAGTTCAAAACGAAAATGTTTGAGCGTTACATTAGATTTGAGATGGAAATTAGTGAAAACAGAAACTTTCTTAACTTTCTTTTGCTGGAAGAGATATTTGACAAACATAGGTCGTGTTGTTCATGTCTTTTCCGTTTTCTTTAATTACCGGAAAAATCATTGACAAAAGTGCCGTTTCATATCATCATTTTTTTCACCTTCTCTCTCTCTCTCTCTCTCTTTTCTTCTTTGTAAGTTCAAATCAGATCATCAGTGCCAGCCATTCTTTCTGGTTTCCTCATCGACAAATGTTTTTCTGAAGTTGATGACAAGAAAAATGCCTCAAATCATTGTTCTGGCCTTACAATTAATTACCTTCTCCAGTAAAATTAGTTTGTTGGCATTTTCGTTCGTCCTTTTCTGTACATTGACGACGGTGAAGCACTGGCACCGTGCGATTGGAGATGCATGTTGATGGTAACCTTAGTGGTGGTATATTGACTATCGAGCATCGAGTCGGCCGTCCCCTTGCGTGCATGTACGTGCAATCATCAAATTCCAAGTAGTAGAATTTTGAAAAAATCGTCCAAAACGTTCCTCATATTTTATAAAATGACTTTTTTCATCCTTCACTTTTAAAAGTGTAATTTTATGTCCCTTACATATTCACATCGATCAAATTTAGTTCCTAACTAGGTTTCCGATCATTTTTTGGCCGGAATCTATCACGTGCAAGGCACGTGATCATTTTTAGGGTAAATTTGTTAAATTATATTTTACATAATCTAATCTATAGCCCCCCACATTTTATAAAACAATTTTTTTCCTCCTTCACATTTTATAAAATGATTTTTTCATCTCTCACATTTCACAAAATGAATTTCTCCATCCCTCACTAATTATGTGTGTGAATACATTTTTTTTAAACACATGTATATGTCTATTTGATTTTACTTAATAATACGAATAGCATAAACACATGTATGTGTCTATTTGATTTCACTTAACAATACGAATACCATATATTATACGTGATCATTTGATTTCATCTGGTATTAGCTAGTAAAAAATCTTGCATTCATTGTCAAGTTGGCCAATAAAGCTATTTTCGGTCAAAATACAATAAGAATATGCAAATTAAGGTTTTATTGATAAATATTAGTCATAATCATACAAAAAGAGAAGATCCACAACTTGGACCCAATTACATACATGTGTTTATGCTATTATTATTAAGCAAAATCAAATAGATATATACATGTGTTTTAAAAAAATGTATTCACACACATAATTAGTGGAAAATGAAAATTTCATTTTTTGAAACGTGAAGGATGGAGAAATTCATTTTATGAAATGTGAGGGATGAAAAAAATCATTTTATAAAATGTGAGGGACGAAAAAATTTATTTTATTAAATGTGGAGGACTATAGATCAGATTATGTAAAATATAATTTAACAAATTTACCCTTCAAAAATGATCACGTGCCTTGCACGTAATGGATTCCGGCCAAAAAATGATCGAAAACCTAGTCAGGAACTAAATTTGATCGATGTGAATATGTAAGGGACATAAAATTATACTTTTAAAAGTGAGAGACGAAAAAAGTTAGTTTATAAAATGTGAGGGACGTTTTGGATTATTTTCCCTAGAATTTTTGACTTGCGTGTTTGGATGTAATTGGATCCCTGAGACTGAGTAAGATGCTCTATAGAAGTTTGAAGACAATTGTAACATTAGTAATTTAGTTCTCATCGCAAGTATTCTACAAGAACGTCGCTTGCAGATGGTGAAGGGCTTTCCTCTGAGCCCCGCTTGGCTATAAAGATCACTTTCATCGGCACCAAGAAAGCATAGAATTTAGCTAAAAGCAAGAAAATGAGTGAGAAAGAGAGAGCACATTTTGTGCTCATTCATGGCGCTTGTCATGGGGCATGGTGCTGGTACAAGCTGGTGACACTGTTAAGATCCAACGGTTACAAAGTCACTGCCCTTGACATGGCAGCCTCTGGGGTCAATCCCAAACGACTGGAAGAGCTCAATTCCTTCTCTGATTATGCTGAGCCACTGATGGCATTCATGGCGGATTTACCACCAGATGATAGAGTTATCCTGGTCGGTCACAGCATGGGAGGAGTGACCATATCTCTCGCCATGGAAAAGTTCCCCCAAAAGATTGCTGTTGCTGTTTTCCTCACTGCATTCACTCCTGCTCCTCATCTCCCCATTCGCACCATGACTGAAGAGGTACTGGCTCCTCTTTACCACCAATAAAATAAACCCCTTCCAGGAACTGGTTACAGCTTGTTTGCTTTTCTGCAATTGATAGTCGACATCGCAATTACGTTCGCAGTATAATAGAAGATTGGATTCTACCATGGACATCCAACATGGGTTTGAGAACGGAGAAGACAAACCTCCTACCTCACTCCTCTTTGGCCCCAAGTTTTTGTCTACCAAATTGTATCAACTGTCCCCTCCGGAGGTTAGTGTTTTGTCAATTAACAGAAGATATTCTGTCAACTTTTCCTACTGCTTCATTCAGTATCCTCTCAGTCCGTCCTTCAAAAGAATTATCCAACCGCCGCTCTTGAATCTTGATACGGATGAAAACAGTAACAAATATTAGTATTATTGTCTCTCCTTAATATTTTATGAAGGGCAGAAGTTTTTTTTTTCTTCTTAAATTATCTTTTTAATTTGCGCATATTTAATGCTAATTCTGCTCTGGCCTCCATTTTCGTTTTCGGCTTTTGGGGCCACGGTGCCAAACGAGACAGGATTTGGCGCTGGCAACCTTTTTGGTCAGGCCCATAGCAGCGTTTGCTGATGCAAATTTGTCAGAGGGCATCGCACTCACGGACGAAAATTACGGAGCTGTTCGTCGTGTTTATATTATTAGCGATAAAGACAACGTGATAAAGGAGGACTTGCAGAGATGGATGATTGAGAAGAATCCAGTCGAAGAAGTGGAGGAGATTTATAATTCGGATCATATGGTCATGTTATCCAGGCCATTAGAGTTATGCTCTTGTTTGGAACGGATTGCTGAGAAATTTGCCTGATGATGCTAATTGGCACCAGCTCTTTTTTTTTTTTTGTGGTGGTGGACGAGATGGCATGATCTCCAAAGTTGGCCAACTCATAAATAAATTTGCATTGTGTGTCTATCAATCGATGAAGATTCGTACACAGTGATTTTTTTTTTTAAAAAAAAATGTGTAGATTTAAACAAAGGGTTACAACGACGTCTTTGTATTTGAAATAAAAAAAAACTAGTGTCGCTTTTCATGGGATTCTAGAAATAGAGTGAGGATCCACTTCTTCCATGTAAAGACACTGGAAATTATTATTATTTTTTAAATAAATGGATGTCAACTTCTTCTTTTATTACACGCCATCATATCATTGCAACATTATTATTATTTTTGGATACCAAAATTGCAACTATAAACCTTATTATGATTATGGGTAGAGGTGGCAATACGGATAAATGGTTCATAATTGGTTTTGACTTAATGGATAGTGGATGAAATTTATCCAATCCATTTAGATCCATTTATTAAATGGATTTAAATGGATGGATCTAAATGGATTAAATAAAAACCAATTATCCATTTATAATCCATTTAAATATTATTTACTCATTGGAGCAATCAGTATCTCTGACTGTGAAACGATATATACATACATGGTAAAACACAAAACAGCCTTCTAAACATGGAGGAAAATAGAAACAAATAAAAATAGGTAAAGAGCTAATTTAGGTCGTTCTGATGCTTAGGTAACCTTCTTTATAGTAAAGAATAAGAAAACAAAAATCAACATATCTGTGCATTTTTAGGTCCTCTTGTTATCTCGGACCAGAGAGCTCCATGGCATAAGCATCATAGTCTTCATCCATTGTTATCATCTCAAACATGGCTGACTGGTCATAGACATTGTCATCATGTCCAGGGACCGTGGCATGGTGCAACCTGATTCCGGAACCATGAATGAGGGTGGGAAGGTTTGTGCCTTGATTTGTATAGTTATGGGAGGCTGCCCATTTTTCTGCTAGGCCCTCTCCTTCAAGCATTCGAACCACATCCGACATCTTAGGCCGGTGGGCGGGGAGGTAATTGAGCACAAAGTAGAGCAACTTAGAGCATCTCACCCACCTCAATCCGGTCACAGTTGATACCCAATTCTCTATCCACCAAAACTTCAATTTTATTTGGTTTTTAAGTAAATGGATATATATGGTTTTTATGGATAATCCATATAAATCCATTTAATTTAATGGTTTTACTTTGGTCAACCATTTAAAACCAACACTATAAATGGATAATCCAAATCCATTTAATTATGGATTATATGGATGGATAAATGGATTTCAATCCAAATTGCCATCTCTAATTATGGGGTTTGGTTATTTCTCTTCACATGTTGGATTTCAAAGTTGAATAAGTTGCATTTTATTAAAAGAAAATTAATCAATTTGAAATCCATACTATAAATAGAGAATGATCAAAATCAAAGTTCAATACTTTCATAATCATTTAAGATTTCCATAGTGGTTAAGAAAAAATAGAACAAATTATCTGGATAGTCATCAAAATTTTCAAATAGTAAAGTTTTGACGACTCAACTTTTAAGAGTATGTACTTACTCACTAAACTATTAAAAATGTAAATTTTGAATCATTTCATTTATTTTCACCTGTAAGTCTGCTAAATTTCCTTTAGATATGGTTGGCTTAACATTAAAAACAGACATAATGGGTCAAAATTTATATTTCTGATAGTTTAGTGGATAAATTCATATTCTTAAAAGTTGAAGGGTCAAAATTTTACTATTTAAAAAGTTTGATGATTTTCCGAATAATTTGTTCTTAGCGTGCGAATATATATATATATATATATATATATATATATATATATATCTCTAATGCTAACTCCTCATGCGCATTTACCAAATACCCACCTAGTACAATTGTGCATCAACTAAGCTTGAATTGCGAAAAGTCAGAGGTCATAGGTAAAAATATTCGTGCATGTTTCACCATTTAAATTTACTTATTATTCATGAAAAATAAAAGTTGCAATAAATTTGTAATATTTATTAAGAATTGCATTTTAAAGTTGGTTGTAATATTAATTAAGCAAGCAAGGGTATTGTGTTCATTGAAAATAATAAAATAAGGGTAAAATTCCACGAATTTACCTTCGTACTTTGTACAATTGAAAAATCCAGTCAGGTCGAAAACCGGACCACCGCCGACATTGAGAAAAATGCATTTTTGCAGGAAGATGTCAATAATCATATGCGCTTTTTGGCTGGCTGCTACGAAATACTACTGGTTCTTATTTCGCAGACTTCGAAACCCAACCCCCAGTGCAGTAGTCCCACTGTCCCAGCCCATTTTACCAAAGCGCCGATAAGGGGTTGAATGGTTATCAAGAAAATCATTTGTGACGATTTTATATAAAATACACGCGATGTAATTTTGTTTATATACAATATAATTCACTTTCAATAACATATAATTATATAATAAAATTTTGTGAATCCTACGTATAATGTGTGAAATATAAAGTAGAAGATGAAATCTGAATTTTACAATTATTTTCGATCAAATCTTGACCATGAAATTTCAATAACGGTCGGTTCCTACAACCGTTCTTGCCCTCTTCCCAGAGCACCATCTATACAACGTTGGATAAGACCAGACTCGAGTGCTGTTGCAAACTTGTCGCATGTGATCAAGTTGTTTATCTATAAAGCAGAAACACTACGAGAAGTTGTTTCCAACATCCAACATCCAACATCCAATCAGGGCAGGTTATTAGAACTAGCTTGCGTGCTGATCTGCGATCTGCTGCAGCACTTGACAAAGTTTCTGGGGCTTGGAAAGCATCGCCATGTGGTCTGCATCACTTATCTCCTCTACCGTCGACACCCCATTGTTTTTTATTAGCCAACGTTGAAAATTTTGCGGTATTCCTTTATCCTCAGCGCATATGATATAAGCTCGCTCAACTGATCCATAACCCTCCTTGGAAAAAGGCTTAGCATTTGACAAATCTTGAAGAAAAAACGAGCTTGGTCTGGCTAACAGTTTAGCCAACTCCACATCCTAAAACAACAAAAATTATCACTCTTATAAAGCAAGATCGCCCATTCGGGGTTAAATTGAATGATGAATATTCCCTTAGAGTTAGAGTAGAGGCAGGAAAGACGTGGATATTTTTCGCAGCATACCTCTGTGGAGGAGAGTTGGTAAAGTTTGGTAGCCAAGAACTGTGGCCCGAAAAAGAATGAAGTTCCAGTTGGTTCCTCTGGGCTACCATAGGGTTCAAATTCTGTGTCCAACCATGCTTCTGCTGAGGTCCGCTCCACATACTTTCAAGAATGTAATATCCATCAAATTAAAATTAATTTGATAAAAAAGGATGAAGAGCAAGAAGAAATACAGGTTATCAAGTAATGTTGTTCTTTGCATGTAACTAATTATTATGAGTTTCAATGGCCTAAATAGTAGTAATATGGTATGGTAGTAGATAAAGTTACCTTATCCAGAGGATACGATGGCGCATGTACAGAATCTGGCATGAAAGCAGCCAAGAAAACGGCAGCTAAGACCTTCTCCGGGTACTTGTCTGCAGCCAAAGCTATGTTCAGACCCCCGAGGCTGTGGCCAACCAGAATGACTCTTTGGTGCTGAGGAAGGGAAGCCATGAGCTCCAACAATGGTCGGGTATAGTCGTGAAATGTACGAAGGTCTTGTAGGTTTTTGGTGTTTATGCCAGAGGCCGAGAGGTCAAGTGCGGTGACCCGATGGCCTGCGGACTCGAGAAGTGGTTTGAGCTTGTACCAGGACCAAGCTCCATGGCAGGCACCGTGCACTAGCACAAAGTGCTTTTGCAATTGCTGCTTCTTATCAAATTCCATCGCTTTGCTACTAGTGCTAGGACTATTTTGTTTTGGTTGTCTGAGAGAGGAGGTTGAGAAACTTATAGGTCCGCCTAGATGCTAGCAAGCACTTGCGTGCACGAGTGCCTGGGACTTTGCAGATGCGTGCACGAGTGCCTGGGACTTTGTAGGAGGAGACAATAATGAGATTAGACATTAGCCGCCTCCTTTTCTTATTCTAGTCAATGTTTTAAAAACCGGACCGTTAATTGAACCGGTGAAGTGAAAGGGTCGAGGTTTAACCGGTCGGACCGGTTCAACCTCGGTTCAATGAATTTTTTTAAAAATAATTTATATAAATATATATATGTACAAAATAAGACATGTAATGGACTAATTTAATATTTTATATGATGAAAAGTTTACTATTTTTTAATAACTTGGATTTTAAAAATAAATTTTTTAAATTATAAGTTAAAACAAATAAATTTCATTTCAATTTCAATTATATCTAAATCCAACCCCAAAATATCACAATATTTTGAAATTATACAAAATTCATGTCTCTGAGAATTTAGATATTATGAATTTAAATTTAAATTTACATTTTGGGATTTAGAGATTGCAATTTAAAAAAGAAAATTTGGAGTTTAAAGGAAATCAAGAAAATCGAAAATAGAAATGTAAACTTGATAAGAAACAAAAAATAAGATAAAAGTGAGTGGTTGTGGCATTAAATAATTTGAGTTAAAAAAAATTCTTTTTTAACTTTTTTCAATTTAATGGACAAAAACAAAATTAAAAGATGGAAGAAAACATCAATAAATTAAAAATAAAGAGGTTTGATTAAAAAGGGAGTGACAAAAGAAAAGAGGATAGAGAGAGAGAGAGTTGAAAATTAAAAAGAAAGAGCCATGAGGAGATGAGATTTTGTAAGAAAAATGGAAAAAAGAAATATGAGTGTTTGTTTTATATAAATAAGTTATCAAAAAAAACTAATAAGATGTGATGGTGCAACGGTTAATACATTGGTCTTTTATTACAAAGGTCTTGGGTTCGAATCTTGATTGCTGCATTTTGCAAAACTTTTAAAAAAAAAAAAAAAAGAGGGAAAGCTGAAAACCGGAAAACCGCCGGTTCAATCCGGTTCGGCGGTTTTCACGGTTCAACCGGTCTTTGACCGGTTTTCTAGCAAAGCAACAATGTCATTGAACCGGACCGGTGCCATGGCCGGTTTGCGGTTCAACCGGTCGAACCGGCCGGTCCGGTCCGGTTTTCAAAACATTGATTCTAGTACCACTACTTTTTTGGTAGTATTTGAATTGGACCCACTACACCTTTTTCGCTTTGTCTTGTTTTGCAAGACGTTTTTCACTATTGCACGAGTCAACGAAGCCTCGAGCGACCATCAATCTTCCATTTTTTTTCTTAAAAAAATTTGACAAATACGAAATATTTATTAAAAACAATGTGAGCAAAATTCAAGTGAAACAGTACTTAATTCAAGTACTTAATTAAAATAGGTTTTTCTTTTCTAAAAGAAACCCATATCTATTGATCTCTATTTTGATGGTACTTGCTAGCATCTCACTTGGGATCCTCGGTAACATATTTTCTATGTCAACTCAATGCCACCTATAGCATTGCGTCAAGTGTCCTGTTATTATTTACACTTTAATTTTTTTAATAATTCAACTTGATTTGATTTAACACAAATTTTCTCTACCTCTACAATTTTGAACCAAAATTAATCGATCGGTCTAATTTCACTTGGGTTCCTTTCGTACGGCAACCACTCAAGATCGGTTGCTTTAGAGAAAAAGAAAAAGATAACCCTAAACAAAATTGCCTCCAAAGTCCAAACCTTTTCATCGTTGATTGCTTTGAACAAAGTCAACAAGAGAAAAAGTGCCTGGAAGCTTATGGCACCATTGCCTAATAAGCTAAAACTGTAGCCTTCGACTGTTGAAGCAAATTGACAAGACCTATCCAGGAAGTACTCAAATTAAAGCCCACCTATCCCTAGCTTTCTCGAGCAAAGAACAAACCAGAACGTTTCACATCATTCAGGTAATTATCCAACCTTTTCTTCAGCTTAAGTCTTGAGTTTTTCAGCTTTGATTTATTAAATCAATATCACTAATTGCTCCATGATCTTGATTTCGAATCCTTTAACTTTTTATCTATGTAGTGATAGGTTGATGGTAAGTAAAATCTAATTTTTAATCTGAAAAGTATTACTGGTTTAATAGCAGATTCCTCATGAATTTTTATTCGGATTATATTAGATGCGTCTGAAATCAGCCTGTGAACTTTTACTAAGTTTGGTTAGAATAATTCGTGTTTTCATGCGTACGATTTTATGACACCATCTCAATCGCCCAAAACAAAAATTATGAAACTTAAATAAAAAAAAAAAAGTTTATTGAATTGTGAAAGTGAAAAAAATTTGTATTTCCATGAAAGTGAAATTTACATTGAATTGTGAGTTTGGAAAGGTTATTTGGTTGGCTTGAAATGGTCTTTGATTCTTATAATACTTATCAATAGAGTCAATAATCTGGTAATCATATGCAACTAGTCTAATAGCAATGGTTTGTTTCGCATAAGTGAAAAAAAAAAGTTTAGGCAAGAACTTGAATATGATGAACAAGTACAATTTCTTGATCAATAAAGTAGTACAATCATGTCTTTTGTTGTGGTGCTGCGTGCTAAGTTTGGAAAGGTTAAATATTAGTTGGGTGGTCAAATTGACTACTTACACGCTAATTGTGATATACCTGGAAAATAAGTTATTGACTATTTCAATAAATTATTGAGGAAAAAAATTTCAATAAATTATTGAGGAAAAAAATTTTCTTACATTTTTTTTTCTTTCACTTCGGCATTTTTCTCGTTTTTATGTGCACTATTTTTTTATTTTTGTTTTTGTTGTTATTGATTTAGCATGAATTATTGTTTATTGTTTACAAATAATTTACTATGTACGAATACTTTTGATATTGAAAAAATATTTACTTAAATAATTATCCAATGAAACTTATTGTATTGCAATTAACTTTGTGTGAAAGTTTGCAGGATATGGATGCTACGACTTCTATGGAAATTGAGGTATCATCCTGTCGCAGATTGGATTTTGACAAGGTAGAGAAAATTTGTGTTAAACAAAACCAAATTGAATTATTAAAAAATTAAAGTGCAAATAATAACAGGACACTTGGCGCAATGCTATAGGTGGCATTGAGTTGGCATAGAAAATATGTCACCGAAGATCCCAAGTGTCCCACATCTGGCATGTCTGCCCGAGGTCGGAAATCATGTAGCCTGTCAATTTTCAAAAGGAACCAACGGATCTCCTTCATTCGGTCTTCAGAGTTGATTTTGCTTTCCGTCTCTTCATCTACTATCTCATGTTCCAGTCAACTTATGCGTGCACAAACCTAATGTTTGTTTGCTTGTTTGGGCATTATTAACTTTTTCATTTTCAGCAGGTACCTACATCTTTGTAGCTCCATTTTTGCTTGCCGTAATTGAACTCTGCAAAAGTGGTGAAATCAACCTAAACTTCCTGTTTAATCATCAAGTGCAAAGATAGTTTTCATTTTGTCCCTTTTTTTTAAGATGGACGATTCGCAACAGTTTCATTAATGTTGATATATCTTTTAACGACCAACATTGATTATCTTCAAATTAGCATAATATTCTTTTCTCGCTAGTCTGATCTATCATTAAGTCTGTATAAACCAATCTTTTCTTTTTCAGCCCTAGGGACTGTGTAATAAAATCACTTCCTCCTTACAGCCTAGCCCATGACAAGTGAACTTTGGATTTGGGCAAACATTGATGGAAGGCCACTGCAGCTTTTCCTTTTTTTTTTTTTCATTGCCCTGCTATCTTGTTGGATTTGGATCCTCAATTGCGCTTCTGGTATTTATATTTAGGGGAAAAAATCTTAGTGATCCTCAAATTATTAGTCGGATGAACTTTTGGCACTCCTAACAATTAAAAGTGAACTTTTGGCCTTCGATCTATTCAAAATGCAAAATATTGGATTTTGTTAAGTTCAGCAATTAATAACAACGAAAACTACGACCAGCTAAGATGTACGCCGAAATACGAAAGACACTTTTGTCGCGATGAATTGTGTTCCACTCAATAAAATGGAGTAAAAATGACTTTGACCTAATCGTTGTAGGCCAATAACAAGATTGGATGGATGCCATCTGAAGGGGACTTATAAAGGGCAGTTATTAACTGCCATTGCTACTGACTCTAATAATGAGTGGTGACTTATTGCTTGGGCAGTTGTAAAGAGGAAAGCCATACAGCAGTGGGCATGGTTCTTGAAATACCTCAGCGATGACTTGAAAATTGAAAATTAGTTGCATTATACCATTATTTCTGACCAACAAAAAGTGTATACATATATATATTTGAACTGATATATGCATGTGTGTGTATATACATATATATAGTAACAACCATTGATATTTCATTCTTTTTTTATAGGGGCTGGATAGAGTATTAACTGAAATTCTTTCAAATTGTGAGCATAGATATTGTGTTCAACACATGTACGAAACTTTAAGAAGAAGCATCCAGGATTGCCACTTAAGAATGGGCTATGAAACATTGTCAATTGTACAATAGAAGAACTTTTCAGTAAAGCAATGATTGAACTCAAGGATTTTGATAACGAGAGAATGCTCAAACTCCTCGGCATTGGTGCAAGACCTTCTTTCCAACCCACACAAAGAGTGACATGTTGGTCAACAACCTGTGCGAGTTTTTTAATGCACATATTCTTGAGGTCAGAAACCAGCCTATTATAACAATGCTGAAAATGGTCAGGGAGTATATTATGGATAGGATCTAGAAGAGAAAATTAGCAATGAAAAGATATAAGAGCCCAACTAGACCTTTAATCAATGAAATTATTAAAAATAAGGTCAAAATTGCAAGTTAGTAGATACCCATTTGGAATGCATTACATGGCTACCAGATGAAAAGACCAAGAGAGGCCTGATTTGCTGTAGATATGGAGAAATGAATTGCACTTGTAAGTTATGGGGGATTAGTGGCATTCCCTGTTGTCACACCATTACTACCATTCTTTTGATGAATGAAGACCTACGGGAGTACTTGAATGCTTGTTACAGTTGGGGGCTATTCCTTAAACATTATCAAAATGTGTTGCAATTAATTAATGGTGAGGATCATCGGTCCCTATCAACAATGTTTGAATTGGAGCCCTTAATATCAGTAGCTCAACCTGGTAGTTTTAGATAGGTTAGGAGAAAGAACACAACTGAAAACAAAAATTATGATAGAAGACTAAGAAGAAGGATTATCATTCACTGTCGAAAATGTGGGAAGGCTGATCATAATGTAGCAACATGCAAGTAGCCAACCAATGAACATAACCATCAAGAAACTTCAACTGAACCTGTGAGGCAGCAACTAAGTGCAAGAAGGAGAAGGCAACAGTAAGTACAACCAAACAAGGTTGACTTTTACTTTTCCCTGATTAGCAACTAACATAGTTCACAAATCTATGCAAGTAAAACAGTCAGCAAGGACACACCAATAGCAGAATAGTAGGTTCATGAAGCTGTGCATTAGCAGCCACATCAAGTCCATGTTCATGAAACTAGACACCAGCAACTATAGTGAGATATTCAACAACTACAACAATAGCAACAAATATCTACTCCACACCAAAGTGAGTAGACATGTTCAACAACCCATAGCGGGAAACTTCAACTACAAAGCCACTCACTGATGCAAAAAGGAAGTCATAAATGCTAACTATACATATTTTGGTAAGGAGCCACCGTTTATAGTTGGTTCTCGGAGAGAAAACTAGAGTGAAAGAGGTAGAGGGAAAAGAAGACAAACCAGAAAAGAAATAGGATAGGGAATAGCTAATGAAAGAGGGGGCAGCAGCCAAGAATGCCTAAAATTTGTCTTGTGTTGATCACAACACTTTTTTTACCAACTGTCTTTTGTCTTACAATCTCCAGTCTTATTGGATGTTAGTGGATGAATTCCAATCAACTGTTTGTTAGTGGTGATTGTGTTTTGTATTATGGTTATAATTTTGTAGACCATTGACAACAGTATTGTGTATACAGAGTCAGCAGAATATAATGATTTTTATGTTTGCCTACCCCACATTTGCACTTTTTCATGTCTTTGTCTAGTTTGTATATTCAATTAATGGAATTGTACTTTAACAATGAATGCATACGAAATAAACTACAACACTCTCAATCAAACAACAAAGCATTGCAAATATAAACTGATTTTTTTTAACAAAGCATGCCTAATTTTTTCATTCAACAAATAAAAACTCAGATTTCAATATCTTTCTACGGATACAATCATTACAGAGTAGAAAATTTATGACATGAGTCCACTTGATTCATCTTCAAATTGGTCCTTCTATTTGCCTAAAAACCACAGGTTTCCATTTTCTTTGCGCCAACTAGCCATGATTATAGTTGTAAGCATCCATCTTAACAAAAGCAATCTCACTAGACACTTGTTCACCCACTCCTTGCTGTGAATTTCTTTTTCTAATTCTTTCACTTTGACCTTCAACTTTGTGACTTTCCTTTCTTGTCTTCTTTTTTCTTCTTCTTACCAATCTCTTTGTTGTTCAGCTACATTAATTCTTCTAAGAAGATTAGGTATGATCTCCGTTGACCGGCGACACATCTCCTTGTCGATCCACTGTCAAAATCTGCAGCCACCATCCACGCACTCCACAAATCTTCGCCCAAGATTCCTTGAGGTCTACGAAGTCATGACTCTCGTTACTTTCTCACACCTACACATGGAGAAAGAGGGATTGTTAGTTCCTCGCATTTTTTTGTTCAACAACTTCGTTGGCTGCAATGGAGTTTTTCTTCGTACAATTCTTTGTTCGGGAAGAAGTTTTATTTTACCAAGTGGAACATAACTTATTGCAGACAAAAATACCCGTTGTATTTTGACGTGCGTCTCACGTGATCATAGTTTCCATCGATATTGACTACTAAACTTGACAGAAGACCCAACATTTTACACTTTAGATAGATCGGGGGCTAAAAGTTCACTTTTAATTATTGAGAGACCAAAAGTTCACCCAATTATTGTTTGGATTGCCGTTTTCCGTCAAAAAATTACGTCGTTTTCCGTGATCACATTTCCCTATTTCCTTTTTTCCTCACATACATCAAATCGCTGTAGACACCAAATTTTTGTCAATTTTCAATGTTTTCTTGAATTTTTTCTATTTAATGAATTATTTATTTTCTTGCATTTTAATGTGCATTTTTCTCTTTTTTTGCAGGTTTGTTTTTTAAAAAAAACAAAACAAAAAACAAAAACAGAAAGAAAAACAAAACACAAAAAAAAAAAGAGAAAACTAAAAAATCAAAAATCATCATGATCATTTTGTTTCACCAAATTAACTATTAACCCATTTCACACTCAATGGCCATGGACTTTTCTTTTCATTAGTTGAGAAATCATCATTTTGGGAGATCCTACACACAAGCTCCACTTTGGCTACAAGTCCCTCTCGGTTCTCTGCTCTCTGGAGGGACCATCAGACAAGACCCAAAAAGAAACGAAAAAAACACTTCCTCTCTCGGCTCTCTCCCACAGGACACAGAACAAGGCCACAAAAGAAAATTTTTCTCTCCCTCTCTCGGCTCTATTTTTGCTCTGAAGACAAGAAACAAAAAGGGGGACAGAGAAGCAAAAAAAACAAAAAAACACTCCACTCTTTCTGAACTCAAAAAAAAAAAGAAAAAAAAACTCTCGGCTCTCTCGGCTCTTTCTTTTTTTAACACATTCCACAAATCAAACAAGAAGGGGGGGAACTAGCGGTCAGGCCATTGAAGTTAGGAATTTCCCCACAAAGCTCAAACGAGTGACTGCAATATTCTGGAGGTAGTTTCTTTCTCGTTTTTTTTTAGTTTTGTTTTTCACCGTACACTCATATTTTGTTGCTTATTTTCTCCTGTTTGGTTGCCTTTCAGTGTTGTTGTTCTGTTTGTTAAAATTTTGGGAAATGGCATGAGCCAGTTTTAGGAAAAGGAAATGTTTATTATGTATGCATATTAACTGTTTGGTAAAATGCCGAAAACGGAAAATTGGATTAAAAAGCTGAACATTGTGCATGTTGTTGTCAAAACGGATGACCGTTAGCTAGCACCAATATCTGAAAATGTTGGGTTATTTAAGTATTTTGAAGTTTTGAGCCTTTAAAGGCATTGAAATATTTTCTTTATTTTTGGGGCTGTTTTGATTTAATGCATTCTTTTGTTGTTGTTTACTTGTCAAACTAAGATCATAGTTGTATTGTAGAAGTCATAAGGAGGGTTTTGGCATAATTTTTATGATTTTTGGTGAAGATGTGAGGGTTTTAAAAAAATAAAAAACTGAACTGATTTCTTGGCATTTTGGCCACTTTTGGGTCATTTTCTGTAAAAACTAAGTCCAAAAATGGAGTCTGCGCGAAAAATCGAGTGAGGGGGTGTATTTTGAGGATTTTTGGTGACCGGAGAGGTCACCGGCGGTGGCGGTCGGCGGCGGCGCCGCCTCCGGCAGCCTCCATGGCCACCAGCTGAAGTTTTCTTCAGCTGGCCGAACAAGATTTTCATGCATATTTTCATTTTTAGGATCTTTTCTCATTCGTATGATATTCCCTACTATATTATCTCCTACCCTCTATAGGTGCTAATCATGTCATTTAGAATTACATCTCATTTAAGTTAGTTCATTTGCTTGTTCATTTTAGGATAATTATTTTCAAACATGGGAAATTGGTGATTATAACTTTTTAGTTTAAATATCCCATTAATCCCTGTATAAGAAAATTATGTCACGAGTTTTTGCTTCTCGTACCCTTTATGTTGCATTCCCTTTTTCTTTGATCACTTATATCTATGTATATAATTTAATTTCTTTTCTTTACTTTTCCTTTTCATCATTTGCATACTCGTGACACCTTCAATGAATTATTTTGGCCTTCGCAATTAATGCGATTGGTTCAATTAAACCCTTGAATGAACATTTTGTCCCTTTCGATATTTTTATAAATTTAGATTTGCATCCATGTAGGAAACATCCAAATATGATAAAATTAAGGTTAGATTAGGAAAATTTTGACTAAACCTCGCAACTAGCTTAGACTAGGTTGAAAGGGTGCCTTAGATTTGAGTTAATCTAACCTTTGCCTTCCCTTTCTTCAACCGTGACTCCCGAATCCATTTTCTCTTGTTTTTCAAAGACCTGGAGTTGTCGAAAAGGATTTTATTTTATTTTATTTAAATACACTTTTTGGGTGACTTGGTACACCCAAACTCGATACCAAGTGGCGATTCCTAATTTTTCTTCAAAACCCTTTTAGACTAAATTTTGGACCCAAATTGTCGCATTTTTTAAGTCCCATTCTAGGTCTCCCTGTCACTTATTTTTAAATAAAATCACATCTTTTTTAAACTCTTTCTTTTCCATCGCGAAAAAATGGGGCGCGACAATCGCTACAGTAATTTTTCCATGAAAAATCATGAAAAATGCAATCCAAACACAACCTAATAATTTGAGGGCTACTGAAACTTTTTCTCCTTATATTTACTGTGAAGCCACACATGAGGAGTCTCTCGCATGTCTCGTTCTTTAATATACACTAGTACTTCGTGAAAGAATCATAGAAAACGTGTGTCCTCGAGTACACAGTACAACTAAAATTTTTGTAACGCCAGAAGTCCCAAAAATACTAGTAGTGTTTTGGCCAAATGTCTTGGCGCCAGCCAAGTGTTTTGGGCTCAAAAATTGTTTCCATAACTTGGACAAGTTCAAATTTCTTAGTGCCTAGTGTTTTGGGCAAAAAAAAAATTGCTCCTATAGCTTGGACAATGTCAATGTCATCTAGTACTTTCTTTTTGTGAAGATCATTCCTCTGGTTTAAAAGCTGCTGCTCTTGATATTTTCTTCATTTTGAAAATATTTGTACGGTACAATTAAAAATTCCCCATCAGTACGATTATCATCTTTCTAAAAAATGAAGAAAGGACAACGACGTGTACATGAAAGGTAAATAGTATCAAAGAGCAGTAAGACATCTAAAAATAGCTCGTGACCATGTCAACATATCACTTAGGCTCAATGATTAAAACAGCGGCAGCACAAGACATTCGATACTAGTAGAAGACATAAATAACCTAGCTAATTTATTTCAATTGTACTCTTTTGTGTAACAAATACCGTTAATATGATTTATGTATTAAAATTAATGAATATGCAGTAGGCATATTAATGGATGAAGAGAAAATTTATATATTTTCTTAAGTGTCAAGATACATTTTTATAAAGATGTTTGAGTCGTGGTACAGTTTTGCCCTACGAATAAAAACTTCTACCGTTTTCAGAAAAAAAAAAAAAGATTTTGTCAACATATAGAAAAGATTGGCTATGACTGATGTCGCCGTAGAAGATGGAAAAAGAAAGAGCCATACACGTTAAAAAATATTCCGCGGAATGCAAAGACAAGGAAAGCAAACAAAGCACAGAGCTGATTCTGGCAATTATTATGGGACCAAATGACTCTGAAAAAGACTGAAATACCAAGCAATACCGGCCACATGCTACCGTTCCAGTATCACCTAGTTAAATAAGCACAAGGAACCGGAAGGCAACGTCTTCACGGACGATCAGAGCAACACTCAAAATTCTTCCCTTTTAAAAAGGTTAAACCTAAAACTTTAAAAATACTCCACTCAATAGGGACGACGACAAACAACTTGGGGGAGAGGGGTTGAGGACATTATTATTCTTGTGATTATGATGATGGAATTTTGTCACTTCCCACTTCCCAGGACTGGGACTGGAACTGGAACTGGAATCCGGATCACGAATAAGTTTTTTTTTTTTTGGGTTTTAAGCATATGTCTTCGCAATCTCCAGCAGACATTGGCACAACTCATCGGGTTTAGTAAACATGGGCATGTGGTCAGCACCCTTGATCTCTTTCACCTCCTTCACGCACGGGTTGTTTTGGATCATCCAACGTTGGAAATCAGCTGTTATGGTTATATCGTCACTCGCTATTACATAAGCCTGCGGGACTGATCCAAATCTCTCCTCCGTGAATAATTTCTCTGTCTGCAGTAAATCTTCCATGAATAGTGACCCTGGTCTTACCAGTAGCTTCCCCAGCGCTTGATCCTGTTGTAAATTCCATTAAAAAAAAATTACTACTTTTTTTTTTTAATTAAAGAATAAAGGGGAAAGAAATATGTGAACTGTCTTTTAACAATTGAATAGACTAAACACTAACCTCCTTAGGGGACCGATTGTAGAGGCTGCTGGAGATGAACTCGGGGCCACAGAGCAATGCCATAATGGGAGGGTCGCCGTAGGGGAAAAATTTAGTGTCCAGCCATTTCTCTATCGGGGTCCTTGCCGTGTACTACTTTTTCAAGAAATCAATTCGATTGAATTAGGAGGTGACAAAAGATGCAACCTAAGTACTTATGTAAATGTAATCATCAAGTTAGAAAGAAAGGAGGACAAAAATAATGCTATTAGTAAACCTCTTCGAAAACATATGATGGCCGATTCTTGGCATCAGGCATGATTGCATTCAAGAAAACACCAACTGAGACTTTGTTGGGGTACTTTTCCAAACCAACAGCTGCGGCCATCCCCCCGCCGCTATGGCCTATCAGTATCACCTTCTCATTTTCTGGAATTGAGGCCAGAACCTCCAACAACGGCCTCGTGTAGTCAACCATTGTTCTGATCTCTTCCAGTTTCTTTTCATTTCTTCCGGCACCCGCCAGGTCGACTGGGGTGAAACGGTGGCCAGCGGCCTCAATGCGGGGTTTCAACTTGTAGTACACCCATGCTCCGTGGCCTACACCGTGAACCGCAACGAAGTGCTTTGGCTGCTCCTTGGTGGCTTCCATTTTGCAATTGCTGATTCTGGGAAGCTTGTGCGGTCCTCCAATTCTTGCAGGGGTTATATAGCAATGCAATTTGGAATTTCTCAACATTGTCTAACACTATTAAAATCATACTATTTATTGACTCTCGTAGCAATCATATTAAAGTTACGGCCCAGAAAAAGAACAACGATCCAACAAATCGAATTGTTTATTGTCGCCACGAGGCCCTCGAGTTGTCCCGGAATGAGCAGTATCTCATTATCTTTGTCTTCTTCAATTCTGCCCTTAGATTCCGAGAATATTTTTCCCCCTTTGATAAAACAGTAGATTTGCATTGATTGATTGGCTTAAAGCAGAACTTGAATAATAGCAAGTGATTGCTAGAGCCCATCAAGCAAAGACACGTTAGTACTCCTTTTTTGTTAAAAAAAAAGGGGTTATTATCACTTTACCTCCTTAAATTACATCACTACTGTTAATTTACCCTTTAATGTTATCTTTTAATCACTTTACCCCATAAATAATTCAACTCAACATGTTAAGAAATTTTGGACAAAAATACCCTTTTATTTTATAGCATTACTACATTGTTATTATCATTTTATTTGTTTAGATTATAGTGATACAATCACTTTAGTTCCTAACATTATTTTCTAGGCATTTTGCTTCATCGTTAATCTAATTAGTATGGTCAAAAATTTTTAAATATATTTACCCTTTTTATATATATTTAAAAATAAAAAAGTTGGAATGGTTATTCTTCCCTTTTTTTTCACTTTAAGAGATCGAAAAATATAAAAATAAAAAGGTTTTCTCAAATTTCTTTTTTTCACATTTATTAATACTAGGAAAAGAAAAAGAGATAGAAAAAAAGAAGAAAGAAAATTAGATTTTGCAAAGAAAGAAAATAAAGAAAAGTCTAGCATTATCGTATTATATTTTAAGGTTGTCGGGATTAAGATTGAAATTTGGCAGTAAACAGAAAAGTGAGATAATTTTAAAATAATAAAAGTGTTTAATTCTTTATTATTTGTAATTTTTAAAAAAAGAACTGAGCTCTCTCCCTCTCCCCCTCCCCTTCTCCCTCTCCATCTTTCTATTCTTTTTTGATATTAATAAGATTGGCAAGAAGAAAGAAATTAATATTTTGACTTTTTTTTCTTGATACTAAAAGGGAGAAGAGCCACTCTAAATTTTTTATTATTTTTATTATGCAAAGAGGAGGGTCTTTTTTTCTAAAATTTTTTAATTTGCTAAGTTGGTTTAATGGTAGGATAAATTGCCTAAAAAATAACTCTAGGGGGTAAATTGATAATAAGACTATAGTTTATGGGGGTAAAGTAATAATAATTTTAAGGGTTAAACATGTCTTTTCACTTTAATTAACAAAATCCGTTAAATTTGACCGTTAGTCTTGGGGGTAAAGTGACTCAAAAATAACGTTAAGGGGGAAATTGATAATTGCACCAAACGTTAAGGGGGTAAAGTGATAATAACAAAAAAAAAAGACATGGTGGTGTTTGGTAGAATTCTTGATTTGAAATGGTGGTAAACCAATAGGTCTGCCGATGGACTCTTAAGGCTTTCGTTGCTGTCAAGTTTAGAATTTAAATCTTGCGTGGACAATTGAGTGTGAGGAGTGAAAATGATTTAAAAAAAAAATTAAATTATTGAAGCACGGCCTTCTATTGAGCATGCAACTCGCTGTTATCACTATAACTTTATAGGTTTTTCTATAATACGCACGCTGATTGATACAGTTTCACCTAAATCATATCTTACCTATAACATAAATGCACACACTTATAATTACTTATCATACCCTACATTTATATACTTTCTAATTGTGGAGAACCTGAAATTGAGTCTGAATTGATGCGGATTATTCAGATATTGGGACCCGAACGTTTACTTTTAGGCCGGCAGCATAATTACTGAAATTCAATTGTCACATCTTCTCTGGAATTCTTATACGGATTTTAAAATATAAATAATAATGCAATACCAATTCTAAAACATAATCTGATTATGAAGGAATCAGATCTTTAATGATCATGCATTCTTTTTGTTAGGAAAATGGCAACAAGTGGGGTGGTTAATTAAGTCAAAAGCTTTCATCGAGACAATTACTGCAAGCTAAACTAACAAGCACATCATCTGAGAAGGTCGCTTCTCTCCTTGAACAAAGTGCATGAACGGATGATAGCTAGGGCAACATTATAGGTAGACTAGACTGGTTTTGCACCAACTGATTGTATTCTAGATTTTGTACAAAGAAAAGAGGTAAAGCATGATGGGTTTGTATCTAATTTGTTTTAATAATAATGAATTAAAAGAACTGCACGAGCGTCGCGAGGATAGAGTAAAGGATGGTCCTTAATTTGTCAGGGAGTTGGGAGATTAAAAAGCCTTATCTAATCAATGAGGTTTTTCTTTTCTTTTTTTTTTTACACCCTTTGCGAGAATAATTACACTTTGCCCCCTTGAACTTGAACCCCTGTAACACTTTGTCCCCCTTGAACTCCAAATATGTATACTTTACCCTTTGTAGTCAACTTTTTTGACAGGGTTAAAATATATATTTTTCATGAAAATTATATTTTTCATGATCAAAATATCCCTAACTAATTTTTAAATACATATTTCTTTAATAGTTGCCAAATGCATCTAAACACAATTACGCTATGCATTTCGAACTTTTAGCACTAAAATGAATTAGATAATTCACAAAAAAGAAGTCTAGGTGACTCAATGTATTAATCTCAATGCCGATAGCAATACTTATTTTTAATGGAATATAATTAATTAGCGCATTTGGAATAAAATTATTTTCTTATTTTTTTTATTGTAGCACTTTTTATGTGTTTTTATATGAGATAAAAACATGATTAAAAATAAAAATGTATTGAAAAACATATTCAGAGAATTTTTAGTTTTTTTAAATGTAGAGCTCAAACAAAATAAAAAATAAGGTATGAATGCGGTATAAAATTATCAAATAGCATTTTATTGACTCGTAAAAATCTTGTGAAAGTTGCAAGGTAAATGAAAATTACCAAAATGGATCCGTTTAGAATTTAAAGGAAGAAAGATAAACGATGGGAAAACTTGTGTGGATGTTTTAACAATTTTTAAATTCTTTGTTTCTCCGCAATACAATTTTTCAATTCTTTGGTATTATACCATCTTTTATTTTTTAATTTTGTAAGATCATGTGACTTTGTATTTTTTCTAATAAGATGTTTCATATTTCAATTAAAAGTATAGTATTATTCTAGAACTATTGTGTAAGGGCATTAATATAATTTTATTAAAATCTTGGATGGAGAATTCATCATTAACGTTTGACTAGTCAATGAAGTGGCAAAGTGTATATATGTAAAATTTATGGGGGCAAAGTGTTATAAAAGGTCAAATTTAGGGAGACAAACTGTAATTAACCCAAAAAAGAAAGTCCTCTCAGCTATACTGGATTCTCATTTATTATGTAAGTACGTGTCCGAGACTGTGATAGGTCGGCGATTGAAAGGAATAGTCGTTTTGCTGACTATCATACGCCTGCAATGGTCGTGGAGTCTACAGTCTTCCACATGGAAAAAAATCCAAGCAACATAAGCAATTGAACACTCCTACTACTAAGATTATTCATATGATTATTCTAAGGAACTCGAGCGACTCGTGGCTAACTCAACTTTTACCAGTATATTAAACATTGCGCAGCAGTCCCCAAGACTGCATCAAATCTCCCACAGCGAAGGTTACGCCAAGACATATCAGTAGAATGGATTATCTGACGGTTGTGCTAGGATTTCTTTTCGCCCTGACATTTCTTCAGGGCCTGAGTTCTCTATCAAGAAGAAGCAAAAAGCTTCCTCCAGGTCCAACCCCATTGCCTATCTTGGGTAACCTCCACTTACTAGGTGACCAACCCCACAAGTCCTTAGCCAAACTCGCCAAGAAACATGGCCCACTTATGAGTCTACAGCTTGGCCAAATCACCACGGTCGTCATCACCTCCGCAGGGATGGCCAAAGAAGTTCTCCAGAAGCAAGATTTAGCCTTCTCCAGCAGATCAATTCCGGATGCCATCCACGCCCACAGCCAATTCCAATATTCCGTGGTGTGGCTCCCGGTTGCCTCCCGCTGGAGAAGCCTCCGAAAAATCTTGAACTCCAACATCTTTTCGGGCAACAGGCTGGATGCTAACCAGCACCTGAGGGCTAGGAAGGTTCAGGAGCTGGTGGCCTATTGCAGGAAGAATTGCCAGAGCGGAGAGGCAGTGGACGTCGGGAGAGCAGCATTCAGGACTTCCCTGAATTTGCTGTCCAACACCCTTTTCTCTAAGGACTTGACCGACCCTTATTCTGATTCCGCCAAAGAGTTCAAGGACTTGGTGTGGAGCATTATGGTGGAGGCCGGTAAACCTAATATGGTTGATTTCTTCCCTGTGCTGGAGAAACTCGATCCTCAAGGTATTAGGCGTCGCATGACCATTCATTTTGGGAAGGTGATCAAAATGTTCGGTGACCTGATAAATGAGAGATTGGAGGATGGCAAGTCCGGAGGTGGAAACAGTGATGTGCTGGATGTCCTGCTCACCACCTGCGAAGAATCTCCCGAAGAGATTGACAGGACTCATATCGAGCGCTTGTGCTTGGTTTGTACCACCAAAAACTTATATGAACTGGAAAATTAGGTCCTATCCTTTCTCTCGTTTTGAATTTGTAAGTCTTGTATTGTTTGTTTACTATCTTACAGGACCTGTTTGTAGCCGGGACGGACACTACTTCGAACACATTAGAATGGGCGATGGCAGAATGTCTCCAGAATCCAGAGAAAATGAAGAAAGCAAAAGCCGAGCTCGTACAAGTCATCGGAAAAGGAAAGCTAATAGAAGAAGCTGATGTTTCTCGCCTGCCTTACTTGCGATGCATTGTCAAAGAGACCTTAAGGTTACATCCACCGGTTCCATTCTTGATTCCACGCCGAGTGGAGCAAGATGTTGAGGTGTGTGGCTACAATGTGCCTAAGAATTCGCAAGTGTTAGTGAATGCATGGGCAATTGGCCGTGATGAAACTGTTTGGGAGAACGCTTTGGAATTTAAGCCCGAGAGATTCTTGGAGTCGGAACTTGACATCAGGGGCCGAGATTTTGAGCTGATTCCCTTTGGAGCTGGCCGAAGAATCTGCCCAGGTTTGCCATTGGCGGTCAGGATGGTTCCAGTAATGCTTGGCTCGCTTCTCAATTCATTTGATTGGAAGCTTGAAGGCGGGATTGCACCAAAAGACTTGGACATGGAGGAGAAGTTTGGCATTACACTGCAGAAGGCCCTGCCCCTTCGAGCCGTGCCAATCAATCTTTGAAATTGCGGCCCTCCAAATTGCTCAGAATAAGAAATGGACAAATTTACGACTGTTCATTTGGGTTGGCTGTGATTGATAATTTATATGAGTTCAAGCTTGTTTATTGTACTACCAACTCTTTTATATCGTCTTTGATGGATGTTCAATAGCTCATGTTAGCAGATTAGAATTAATGATAAATGACAGAAAATGCGAGTCTCTTTGTTTTTGGTTTTGCCTTTAAGCTTTTATCCCCACCAGAAGCCCGCAGCTAAAAGAATTGAGGATCCAACCATGGTTTGCCGTCGCAGGTTATTGTCGCGGTTGCGATTGTTCCAAATTTGTCGATGCATATCAGTTGAATATCGGGTGATAGGCATATTAAAAATATAAAAATTTTCAAAAAAATCTAAAAAAATTACTAAAGTTATAAAATATCATGAAAGGCACAATCGAAAAAAAAATCCGAATCAACTCCGAATTGACTCGAATATGTTGACCGATTCTATGCATCACAGATTTGAATCGACCAATATTGATCGAGTCAAAACGGGTCACCACGGATATGGAATTATTCAGAATTTGGATATCAGTATCATACTGATTCCCTCCATCACCATGGATCCAATTATTGCGTGTTGTGTACTTCTTTTTTTTTTTTTTTTTTTTATCGACACAGGGGTGTCCGGGTCAATCCTTACGGGGCCCGACTAATCCCCTGCGGCCCGGGCCTTGGCGCTCCAACCCGACCCAAGCACGGTAAGTGCGCGGAGGAATCCAGCAACGCAGGGACTCGAACCTAGGACCTAGAGGTTTACCAGGAGGAGGTGCTGCCGCTGGACCATTCACGCGGGGGCGCGTGTTGTGTACTTGACATAATGGAAAGGAGAATATTTACTGGTTGAATCACGCCATGATAATTTCTTCTGCAGAAGTTGTACTTGCAGCTACTCTTAGAAAAATGTAGTTGTGTAAATATGAATAGCAGTAATAAGAACAACTAGACAGAAGATATGAACACTATAGGCCGCAAAGGTACATGTATGTTTTTCGACAAGCTGAAATATATAATGCTAATCATTAGCATTAAAAAATACTAAAATTTTAATGGGAGTGCACCTATTCTGCACTTAGTCCGAGTCCGATACAAGTGATTTTTCTCTTTTTGATAAATCAACGTAAGGGCTGAATAATAACCATCTCGAAATGTACCAGTAATTTGAGCCCATCCGTCATATTAAACAATGTTTAATTCTAAGAAAGTAGTTGTTGGGATTCAAACACGAAACAAAAGACTATTAAAATATCAAGTACGTAATAATTTAATAATAAATAAGTTACAAATATGAAAGATAAATGACACATAATATTTAACATGGTTCGACTCCATCATTGAACCTACCTCCACAAAGAGAAAATTTGTTCTTTATTATGAAAGAAAAATTCTATACAAGAATACAATTTAAAATCAAGTCTAACTCTTATATACTATTTCTCATCTCTCACCCCATGTATAAGATTACATGTCGCATTATATGTTCTTTGTGTATCACTTTGTACTATGCCAACTCACCTATTTATAAATAATATTATTAGGCTAAAAATCAAATAATAACAGAAAACTAATGCTAATTCCTAAACTTATACAGAATATAAAATAACTTATAAATTCTAAACAAAATAGAAAATTTATTAGCTACTATTTTAAGTAACAAAATTCAATTAAAAAACTAATTACTTCCATACAAAATAAAAAAAACTTGTCTAAAAGAAATTAAACTAATTTCCTAATAAATCTCTATCTTGGGAAATATTTCTTTTAGCAACTATTTGTTTTCAAGTATCAAATAATATGGTACCAAATTACACATTCGAATCAATACAGTTCTAACATCTAATTGATTCAATTGGCAAATGAACATATGTAGTTATTTTGAATCTAACTTCCTGTTGATTCGTGAGAAAGTGCCTTAATTCACCATCTCTCTTTGCAAGATTTTTTCTCATCACAATTTGCAATTTAGGATTCCCATCTGTGAATTCTATTTCTATCAATTGAGACAATCAACTAGTAAAATCATCATATTTCTTCCTATTCTTAGGACTGTATCATCATATGTGATTTCTAAGACTACACTTGCGACATAAATTCGTAACCATATGAGTCTTCTGACATTTGTAAATTAGATTTTTTTTTATTTCTTTAGAATATATGCCACATCACCTAAAGAACATAATTCGAATCTAAAAATTATTTGGGATGAAATATCAACCGTTGGAATTATGAGAATATCTCCACCGATTCATTTTCAAAATCAACATTGGATTTCACTTTTTTCTTGACTCTTAGATTACTTGTCTAAATTCACCATCAAATGTTTTTATACTTTTTGACTTTTCATCCTTCATCATCAATGTTTCTTGTCAAACCCTTGAAACAAAATATGTCACCCATAAAATTGTTCAATTGGTAAGAGTCACCAATCCACTTAATTTCAATAATCAACCAGAATCCAACCATACACCCCGCTCTGATACCAGTTTGTTGGGATCTAAATACAGAATAAATGACTATTAAAATATTAAGTATACAATAATTTAAGAAAAAATCATTCAAAGCGTCTCTCACATTTTGTAAAATAACTTTTTTTGTCCTTCACTTTTAAAAATGTAATTTTACGTCCCTTACAAATTTATATTAATCAAATTTGATCTCTACCTAGGTTTTCGACTAGTTTTTTTTGTCGAAATTCATCACATGCATTGCATGTGATCATTTTTTAGAGACAAAATTGTTAAATCAAATTTTATATAATCCGATTTATAGTCTCTTATATTTCATGAAATGAATTATTACGTCCCTCACATTTCATAAAATAAAATTTTTCATCTCTCATTGATCATGTGTACAAATAATTTTTTAAAAATCTATGCATATATATTTGATTTCACATGAATAATACGAATAGCATGTAATATATCTCTATTTGATTTCACTTAAACAGACTAATTGTAATTGTACATATGCTATTCAATAAATACGTACATGGATTTAAATCTAATAATTTTGTTTTAAACTCATATATATATTTATTTAATTTCATCATGTAAATCTATTCAATATTTGTGATCATTTTTCTTTTGCTAATAATTTATTTATTGAGTTGTATAGTAAGACCATCTAATAATCAGTTCTAATTCAAATTCTATAGTCATGCTAACAAATTGCAATTTAAATTTGAAAATTTTACTTATCACTTTTAAGATCAACAATTGAATTTCTTACCTTGTAGTTGTTTTATAATTTGAAAGTGTCAATCACTTATTTCTTTTTGTTATACTTTTTTTTGTTTATTTTTCTGTCCAAATTTAATTCGATATAAACATTTGATAATATTTAGGATTAAATATCTTTTTTATTTTTAATTTTCGAGTAAAAGAAAATGAATACGAGTGAAAAACTAACAATTTTTTGAAATTCATGTATATCTCTATTTAATTTTATTTGAACAGTATGTTCAGGTGAAATTAAATAGAGATATATTTCATACTATTTGTATTATTTAACTGAAATCAAATAAATATATAATGAGTTTTTTTAAAAAAAGTTATTCATATACATGATTAATGAGGGATGAAAAAATTTATTTTATAAAAATGTAAGAGATGAAAAAATTTATTTTATAAACTATGAGGGATGAAATAATTCATTTTGTGAAATGTGAGGGATAAAAAATTTTATTTTGGGAAATGTGAGGTACTATGAATCGGGTTATGTAAATTTTGATTTGACAATTTTGTCTTTAAAAAATGATTACATGCAAGACACGTGGTGGATTCTGATAAAAAACTAGTCGAAAATCTAGATAGGGATTAAATTTGACCAATATAAATTTATAAGGAACGTAAAAGTACACTTTCAAAAGTGAAAGATAAAAAAGTCATTTTGCAAAACGTGAGGGATGTTTTAAACGATTTTTCCATAATTTAATGATAAATAAGTCACAAGTATGAAAGATAAATGATATTCAATATTTAACGTGGTTCGATTTCATCATTGAATCTACATCCATAGAAAGAAAATTTGTTCTTTATTATGAGACAAAAATCTTATATAAGAATACAACTTAAACCCAAATCTAACTCTTATATACCATCTTCATCTATCAAGAACCATCTTTTACCCCATGTATAAGGTTATATGTCATTGTCGTATGTTTTTTGCGTATTCCTTGTATACCACTTTACAGTATATCAATTCATCTATTTATACAAAATATTATTTGACCAAAAACTAAATAATAATAGAAAATCAATGTTAATTCTTACACTTATATAGAATAGGAAATAACTTTTAAGTCCTCAAAGATTTTTTTTTTGGATACTATTTTAAATAACTAAAATTAATAAAAAAAAATAGTTACCTTCATATAAAATAAAAAATATGTTTAAAAAAAATTAATCCAATTTCCTAACAGCAGCTTCTGTCTTCTTCGTAGACTTTTCTGGCTGCGCTGTTTCGGCAGTCTTACATAGACAAAAAAAGGACGTGTGGCTGGAGCCGTTGTCAGAATAACCGCTCCGGAAGGTGTAACACCATTTGTACATGGTGTAACATCATCTGTACAAGGTGTAACAATGGAACAACAGCGAGTAACAATAGAACAACATTTTTGTGGGTCCCACACGGCGTGAAAATCGAGTTACAAGACGTGATCTGAGCCGCACAAATTTTTGAGGCCTCATCCAGGCCGTGAACTGCCTGGGACAGTTGTCAGAGACAACCGCCCAGGCCCCTCGTCCCAAAAATCCTGAATCATGTGGCTTATCAAAGCTTGAAGTTCGAAATATCGCAAACTTCAGATTTCTGCTCTGAGTTTGAGAGGAAGAATGGATAGCCTGATGGTTGTTCTAGCGTCACTGTTGTCCTTTACTTTGATCAAGGGCCTGAGTTCACTAGCAAGACGAGCCAAAAAGCATCCTCCTGGACCAACACCTTTGCCCCTAATTGGAAACCTCCACTTGCTTGGTGATCTCCCTCACCAGTCCTTAGCCAAGCTCGCTAAAATCCATGGCCCCGTCATGAGCCTAAAACTTGGCCAGTTAACCACAGTCGTCATTTCCTCATCAAGCATGGCCAGAGAAGTTCTTCAAAAGAAAGACTTGGCCTTCTCCAGCAGATCAATTCCTGATGCAGTCCATGCACACAATCATTCCCACTATTCTGTGGTGTGGCTACCTGTCGCTTCTCGGTGGAGAAGCCTTCGCAGAATCATGAACTCCAACATGTTTTCAGCCAACAGTCTTGATGCTAACCAGCACTTGAGGTGCAGAAAGGTCCAGGAGCTGGTTGACTGTTGCCAAAAGAATTGCCAAACTGGTGAGGCAGTGGATATTGGCAGAGCAGGATTTATGACTTCCTTGAATTTGCTGTCCAATACCATTTTCTCTAAGGACTTGGCCGATCCATATTCTGATACTGCAAAAGAATTCAAGGACTTAGTTTGGGATATCATGGTGGAAGCCGGCAAGCCCAACCTGGTTGATTTCTTCCCTCTACTTAAAAAGTTTGATCCTCAGGGAGTCAGGCGCCGCATGTCCGTTCATTTTGAGAAGGTATTGAAATTGTTTGAGGGTCTAATAAATGAAAGATTGGAGAATGAAAATTCTGGAGACGAAGGGCGTGACGTGCTTGATGAGCTGCTTACTACGAGTGAAGAATCTTCCCAGGAGTTTGACAGGATTCATATGGTGCACATGTTCTTGGTCAGTACTCTTTTTTTTCTTCTTTTTTTTTTCTCGGAAACGTTAGAAGGTCTTGGTCAGTACTCTTCTTAGTCCTTTTTTTTTTTGCAATAATTACAATTATACAACTTATTCTATGCTAATCTACAGGGAGAGGAGCCCAAGAAAATTTGTGAGTAAGGGATTAATAGATATACAGACCTGATTTAATCAAACGAGTGCTATGACACCACTCTTAAATTTTTATTACAGATGAAATTTAATCCCCCAACTACAAAGAAGGACAAATCCCTCTCTATGACCACTGAGCCAAGGTCAATGGTTCTTTCTGGCTTGTCTTGACTCTTGTTGATTCCATGTCTTCCTTACTGGGCTTATTGCTTTGCGTTGAATACTCGACTTTCTATGCAAATTAATTTTTTTATACCAAATCAAATCATATCGATATCCCACTTTTGAATTCTGTCCCTAACAGTTGGTAGAAGACAAAAGCCTGATTGAGATCGATCACCTTTTTTTTTTCTTTTTGGAGATCGATTACTGGATTACTTGTTTGAATGCACAAGTGTCCCCATATTTAATTGTTTAATCCGCAGCTAAGTAATGCAACGCAGTGTGAATATCAGTATCATTGCTCTCTGCATGAGAAGTTCTAGCGATTTTTATTGCAAAATTTTCTCACGCAGCAATTATATATGTTACAGGACCTATTTGTAGCAGGGACAGATACAACGTCAAGCACATTAGAGTGGGCAATGACAGAGTTACTCAAAAATCCAGAGAAAATGAGGAAAGCCCAAGCTGAGATTGCAGGAGGCATTGGCAAAGGCAAGGCAATAGAGGAAGCCGACGTTGCTCGCCTGCCTTACTTGCAATGTATCGTGAAAGAAACCTTAAGGATTCATCCGCCAGTTCCATTCTTGATTCCGCGCAGAGTGGAACAGGATGTTGAACTGTGTGGCTACAACGTGCCTAAGGGATCTCAAGTGCTAGTGAACGCATGGGCCATTTGCCGTGATGAAATAGTTTGGGAGAATGCTTTGGTATTCAAGCCAGAGAGGTTCTTGGAATCGGAAATAGATATCCGGGGGCGAGATTTTGAGCTGATTCCTTTTGGTGCTGGGCGAAGAATATGTCCAGGACTATCATTGGCAGCTAGGGCAGTTCCGGTAATGCTCGGTTCGCTGCTAAATTCGTTCGATTGGAAACTTGAAGGGGGCAATACGCCAAAGGACTTGGACATGGAGGAAAAGTATGGCATTACATTGCAAAAGGCACTTCCCTTGCGAGCTGTCCCACTCCCTCTCTGAGTTCTGATGTTCCAAATCCCAGCGAGCTCAAAATAAGGCCACCACAATGTGAACATGATGATTTAATTGGCAGGCTACCGATGTTGATGTAGATTATCTGAAATCTTGCAGCTTGTTTGCTAGTCATTTTCCTATGAATAACGAGTGGTAAAACTATTATACAATCATCTAGGAGGGAAACTGTCAATGAGTTTTCGTTGTTTATTCTGGTGTAGCATCCCTTATCTTGCCCTCCCAAATAAAGGTTTGCATTATTCAGCGACAATTGATTCCTTGCCCTTCTTGCTAAAGAGTTGATTTCCCAGACATTCAGATGAAAGAAAACAAATTAATTACTTTTACATTTCCCCCATCTTGAAAACTAAATACGACTGATCACATCTTAATTACTTTTGGGCTTAACAACAACAAACTTTATAGAAGAAATACTGAAGGATTACCAATCTAATTGCTGAAATGTCGAGCAGAACTACCAAGGTTAGGCGTAGTCAAGCTTGTATCTATTTTATTTACTTTGTAATAGGCTTGTAGATGCAAATAAACAAAAGCGTGACGTACTCATGGCTGTAACCAAATAGTGGACCTCGGTTGTAAATATAGACGAATCACTTCCTTTCAGTATAAATATAGCAGACGGCAAGAATGAACCGAGCACCCAAAGAACAAAACATTTCCTTAGACGCAATTGGGATCTAGCGGCAATGAGATAAGTGCCGGAAGTAGATATGACACCAAACTGAAGATGTCTCTTTCATAATATATTTACGAGTTTACAAGAAACTAAAACACTACAAAGCTGACAAATATGAACAGCTACTAGTTAGGCGCCCAAGAAGGGCGTATTGAAATCAACAGCTTTAAGGTAAACCTGAGATATAGACACACCAGGCAACGCGGATCTTGCCAGATAATTGTTCTGCAGCACTGGGTGTCATATTCTCAAAAGAAGAAATGGCAGACAAATTATATGATTCAAGAAAAGTATGGAAGAGGGGATATCTAATTGATTGGCAATGGTAAGTACATAAAAATCACTTCTCTGAAGGCATGTAAACCACTGTAGGACATGGATATTCACACCATCAGATATCAGCAATCATTTGCACCTTACAAAGTAAATATTACGCTCATCCAGCTTGAAGGCATTGCTAATCAGCTGAGCATGGTTGGATGCCCAGTCTGAAGCATCCTCTTCAACATATCCATCCCAAATGCAGAATCTGATGAACTAAACAAGGCAGCACATAACTTAGCAGCTTTACGGTTTGCTTCAGATATATATAACGAAGAGCTAAGAAAGAAGTGTCATTGAAATACTAGTAGTGATTAAATTAGCAAAGAGGATAGTCAACCATTCTAAAAGAACCCCCCCAAAAAAAAAAAACATGGTTCTCATTATCCAGGGCAAAAGGACTACGAAATCATTACCATCCACCAGGGATCTACCCATGAAATGCCATGGCAATCAAACTTTGATGACCAATAAGCAATAGCTTTACCTACCACCCGGAAAAAGCATTACCCAGATACCATGAATTTACGCTATTTTATTGCCAAACATCAAGGTTTACCCCTCTGTGATTCTTTTAGCAATTACAGAAACTTTCTAAAATTCGACAACATAAATCGCAATTGTAAAGGTCTATTTGCAAGGTCCCAGATCAAAGAGAAGGATTTGTAGAAAAACAATGACATAATTTTGCATGTTGACTGACTTCATAACATACACTGCACTTCAATAGAAAGAAAGACAATTTTGACCTTGTTTACACTGCATAAAAATGCAGCTAATACTTTGTATATTTTCCCACCCTCAAGTTGGTCAAGATGTTGAGTTACCTTATTACTGTGTGCCAAATCATCGAAAAAACCTGCAGTATCAAGGTTTTTCAAAGTTTTTTTCTTTTTTGTTCTTTACCTGAGAAATATTCAATGACAGATATTCAATCAATACCATGCATATAAGCGACTTGGTTAAGACAATTTTTAGAGTTCAATGCTTTCTAAACAGCTTTGTTTCTGCATCCTGCATCCCTTGAGAAAAAGAGGCCTGACCCCCTAAAAATTGCAGCATTAACATGGTAGTTTAAACCACTCACATGAAATCCATCTCAAATCATCTACACAGGCATCAATGTCAATGAGAAAAAGGAAAAGAAAACGTAAAGAGAATGGTGCAATTTGCAGAGATTAAGGGAAGTAAAGCAAATATGATAACTTTAATTTTACATGAACATCTTCTTCAGCAGAACAATTACCTTGAGATAGTAATCTCGTAAGGAAATGAGACACCATCAAGATTTGGAATTGGGGGAACATGATCCTTCTTCTCATTTACAAATTTTATTATCTGAAATAAAACTTCACGGAGAGATGATTCTAGCGCTGTCCGACGAGCATTCCTCTCCTCTGAGGCAGTTTCTGCAATCGTCCACAGAGAAAGAGGCAGTGATTCTTTTAATCCCTTTAGTCAATGGACATTAAGACTTGTTATAACAAATTGCCAGGACAGAGAAAGTACCTCCTGGATCAACTACTACTTTGGAGTGATGAGACTTCCCAGAATGTGTCTTTGGATGTTGTACTGTATTCAAATTTATGTACCATTGCTCCCAGTAGTGACGCTCAACTTTGTTAGTAAACCATGTTGCCTGTTTGTTCTTAACTTCATAGAAAGACAAACATATCTGCATTGTGTTTGATGTATGTCAATAGTCTGGAAAACTAGTAATTTATTTCGTGTCATAAAACTGGAAAAATGTAAAATACATAAAACAAATGTACTCAAGAAATGCAAACTGCTGTTCTGAAAGGACCACCTTTGTATAATCTAAGCAAAGTGCAAAAGACAGAAGAATCAAATAAAAGAAACCAAAATAAGCCTAGTTCTGCAAAACAAGCGCAAGAAAATAGGTGAACTGACAGCCAATGCTTGCTAATAAGAGAATTGTGCTACCATTTCGAGGTGATCACTTATCACCAGGAATTTGAATAGGTTTCAAGGCATAAATGACATCTATCTGAGACTTGGTTTTTCAAACTTCATCCTTTAGGCAAGGACTTTCATCAAGAACAAATATTCTTCTCTATGCAAACATAAATTATAACAAGACCAATAGCCAGTGCACCCCTCAATGATTACAAGATCTGTTCCTGAAAAGAGGGTGGTAGACAGACTTCCAACATGTTTTCAGTAAAACCAGCTGCCCCCTACCCTCCAGAAATGATTGCCTCTTCACAGAGGTGCATGTTAAAATGTACGAAGCTTGTGCTTCTTGCAATTACAAAGTCAAAATAACTTAAGTAAATTACCAAACAAAATATCCTTTTACCATCAAGTTGTAGATCTGTCAAACACTTTGACATTTTTAGAGCATCAAAATGAGCACAAGTAACCCATTATCAATACCTCGATAGAATCCAGAAGAAATCATCCCAATTTACATTGTAAAAACTAGAATGCCTTATAATGGGATCAAATAATCATTTAGTATATTAACATATCATATATCATGCAAGTACACAATATTATGCTGTCTCAAAGTCAGTGACAATTATGAACCTGATTTTTCTTATTGGGGTGCTTCTCCACCCTGTCAATGAAGTGGTCAATCTTCTCATCTATTTTCTTTTCATGTTCAACATCACCACACTGTACCTGAAGATTAAGAAAAGAACTTCTCAATAAGTATACTCAATATCTAAAATGTTAATAAAAGTTCATAGACTTACATAAGTGATGTCAAAGAGCTCCAAGTCAACATCCTTCGGCCGCACAAGACCTAAAGCTCTGTGGAATAAAATAGTGTGTAGAATGCCTGCAAATTTTCACCTTAGGATTACTTATAATAATAGAACAAAACTTTAGAAGCTACCCACCGAAGTTATGAAAACACAACAGAGCATCAACCTCTAGAACAGCACGAAAATAGTAATCACTATACAACATACAACTACGCGAGTGTAAAGAAGCATCAATCATTTTCATTAGTTAATCTCCAATCCCGGTAACACTACATGATTTTTGTGAAAAGTAAATTGGTAATACTTGTTTGGATTAAAAGGAAATTTGTTCACTGGCATTACCAGTTGCAAAGGCTACTAACGATTATATTGGAAGAACAGTAATTGTATGATAACTTCAGCTAAACTAGAAATTAACTACTAGACATGTGAAATGGAAAACCAAGCGATTTACAAACCCGTAATACAACTAAAATGGAACAATGTCACTATTACAGACTCACAGTCCTAAAAATCATCCAAGTAAACTTTCACTTCCACTTGAAACTTGCAAAAGTTTCAACCTTAAACTAAAACCATAAGGTAATCTACAAAACCAGCTAGACAGCGTATCACGTAAAAGCTTATTCATAGTTCTCATCAACAACAAACTGAGCAGAAATAAGAGGGAGATGAACATCAGAAATTGACTCACATCGCAAAACTTCGCGTACCTCAAAGTGCTCCACTTCCTGCATACAAAACACAATTGCATAGAATAAATTAGTATTAAGTAATGCTGCTTAGCTTCATCGGCGGTCAAATAAAACTGAAAAACAAAGTCAAAATTTTTAAACCTGGCGAGGTTCTGGTGGTCCAAGGCTTACCAGTTCTTTAAGCTGGCAAACTTCGCAATTCATGACGGTGTGGCAACAAGAGGAAGATCGACGATCACTGAATTATTGGACAGGAAAATTTGATCGGGGAGATGAATACCCTAGGCCTAGTGAGATGTATCCTCCTGTTAGTTTGGAGACGGAGAAGTAATTTGTTCGGCCTTTCCCAGCCGGCGACTATGGGGCAATCCGGTTTCTATCAGGCCGGGTGACAAATCGGTTCCGTCGTCAGAACTCAGATGGTCGACTAAAAGAGTAAAGACTCTGTTGCTTCTGCAGCACCCCCCAACAGGGTCAGTGGATTAAATATTTTTTTTAAAAAAAAGGAAAGTAATGGCAGAATTGGCAATGGCACTCTCCTTTTTTTTCTTTAAAAAAAAAAATTCTGGAGGACTTCTCAGTTTTATTTTCATAGGATGAACTTTTATCTGATTTTGAGTTTCACTCTCAGCTTTTTTGTGAATTCTGAATTATGAAAGAAGCAGTGCGCCTTTGTACAACCGCCATTCCTTCCTTAAAAGACAGAAATGCCCCTATCGGTTTTGTATATGAAATTCTCACCATCAGCAACTTAAAAAAAATGGAGAAAAATAATCAAGTCAACATGTACAAACCTGCAAACCACATATATCTTTAAAACATGAGCAAACTCTATTTTGCATCCTTGAATTTGTATCAATTCCTCACTTTACACTCATGAATTTTAATTTTAGACATTTTGCACCATAAGCTTTTAATTTTGAATACTTTAAACCCTAAACTTTCAAATTTGCTCTATTTAAATTCAGTCAATGATAACTTTTACAAACTTATCAGCATAAAGAACCCAACAAATCAATGATAATATGTTGAAAGTAACCAAAAGTACCAAGGTATTTTAAAAAAATCATTGTCATTAATTTTCATCATCTTTTAATTTTCACTCATTTTAAAAAAAATAGTGTGTTTGGATAGCCAAATAATTGCCAAAAATTATTTACTTACATCATCAATACAATTTTCAACACACCTTTTTATCTTCCTAATTTCCTTTTTATCTCACATACATCACATCACAAAAAATGCTACATTAATTATTTCAAATAATCTCCTATCCAAACACACAATACTAGTAATTGATACGATATAAATCAATAATAATGTGCTAAAAATTGTCAAAAAAAAAAGAAGCTAAGGAATCGCAATTAAAAAAGGTGCATTATCATCAAATTTCACCGCCCTTTATCTCGTTTTATTTTGTGAATATAATCATTGATCGAATTTAAATGAGACAAATTTAAGTGTTTAGGATGTAAAGTGACCAAAATTAAGAGTTTAAGGTATAAAGTGTTCAAAAATAAAATTCAATATGTAGAGTGAGAAAAGTGATATAAGTTTAGTCCTTTAATCGTTGCCAAAGTTCTGCAATTAAATTCAAACTGTTTTATTTTAATGGCGGACATATCAACATGTAATTCAATTCAATTTTTTTTTTAAATTTTCGTGGTTGGCAAATCGACATCTTATTAGAGTTCGAAAATTCATTTATCTTAAGCACATCGTCCATATTCTTGATACAAAAGCATTGATCAATTTTATTTTTTTGATTTTGATTTTCTTGGTAAACTAAGCATACTAGAGATCACCATCGCGGGAAACAGTATGAAAAGGGACAAGAAAAATGAAAAATAAAAGAAGGCAGGGAAAGTAGGCAAAGGGCTTGATTACTAGCATTCCCAAAGGCGGGGAGCCAAGAAGAAGCTATAGCTCACCTCCCGAAGAAAAGAACAGAAACTGGTTCCACGCCACCATGGAAATTTGATTACTAGCCTGAGATGATTTCCCCAAACTGAGAAAAGCCGACGAACATCCAAATTCAAACTCCAAAAGTGATCAGCAAATTAAAGTCGTGTAGATCATACGAACTCCTTTGACCAAAAAAATTCCGAAAGTCTGTCAATCCCGTTTGGATTACACTTTGTTTTTTTTTTTTTGGAGTTTTTCTAAAAAAAAATAAAAATGTAGTACGCAAGGGGTGAGGCCCTGAAAATAAAATGCGTTAATTTAGAATTTAAAGGAAAAAAAAATAAAAAGACGCTGCTGAAGGCTTTTGCTCCTTTGGCTCCTCACGAATACCGAGTATTCTCAACACTCTTTTCAGGGTCAAATTTAAGTTCTGTTCCACTTTTGGCAACGTGGGAAGGCAAGATAGACAATGAATGCTCTCATTTTCCATTTGTCTTTCAACTTTATTTACTTGCTCATGCTTGTAAATTGGCTTAGCGTTCTTTACACACAGTTCAAAGTCGTGATTCGTGAAAGTTATTAGAAGTATGCATTGAGCATTGGTGATGATGTTATACTCATAAAGAAGCTGTTCAGTATACACCACTACAATTACTGACAATTCATTCGAGATTATCAAACTGGTAGTATATTCTAGTGCAAAAGCAACAAGTAATCATGATCAAACTGATGGTGCAGCTTAATCTTAATTTGCTTTACGGGAATGAAAAACTGCTGGATGATCAAAGGCATGCATGCCATGATCTTCTTTTACAATGTAACGTACGAAGACGATGCTGGCAAAGAAACCTGAATAGGGTTATGTTGGTATAGACCACCTACTTGTGAGAAGAATGGTGTACTTATGGGCCGAGCATACATCAGAAGAAAAAAAAACATGGGATTATACCTGCAAAATTCTTCAGAAATCAACCAGTTGCAAAGAATGAATATGATGGATGGATGTATGTGTTCTTTCTCTTTTCTAGTACTTTAGCTGTATATGATGTCTCTTGAATTCTCCACTGGTTCTCCCCGCGAAGAATGACTATGGCAGCATGAGTAAACTCGTCAGACTTGGTTAATTAGCCACATCATTTTATGGTTTTTTTTTTAAAAAAAAAAAGTTCGACTATGACCACCAAAAAACAAAAAAAACAAAAAAAAAAAGTTAAAGCAGAAACAACCTTTTGGTGCTAAGAACCGAGTATAGTAGCATCTCTATAGCCATATCATCTGGGAATTTTGAAGGTTGATGGTAGCTGTACAAAATTACAAATCATTATCTGCACATCATCTTTTACATGTGAAGTTAGTCGAAGTTTAACTATTTATGAGTTGATAGCTTGATTTATGAAGGTCTTTCGTGGAATTGGATCTTTTTTTTTTGTTTAATATATAATGTTAATATATTGTGTGTGTCACGAGGTGGGGATTTGGTAACCTTATCACATCATATCCTATGGTGGGCTCTTTTTTTTTTTTTTTTGCTTTGAAAAGGAATGTCATGGCTTTCTACCACCAAGGTTTGTCCATAAAATTTAATGGATAACCATGTAAAAAGCGTGACAACTTAACATCAGAATTTTGTCATTCTTCTTCTCCCACATTCCAATTCTTCATAATTAATCATGGCAATTGATAAGGATATATATTGCATATTTAACCAGCTCTTGTTTTGAGTTGTGACAATCCACTAGTTATTCTGGTAACCTGTGCTTGGCTTCTCTTTGGTCCGAGTGAAAACTACTGCCATTATCTTATTAGTATGGCATTAATAAACTTTAGGAAGCGTAATTTTCTTTCTGTTCAGATTGTCCTCGACTAGTAATTTTCACTATTTTATTCTTAATCAGGATGATGTGCGAATTGTAATTCATTCATCGCCACCTCACCCTTTATCTTCTTGATTTTGGTTCTGTTTACATTTCTATTTGTAATAAAATGTTGGTGCACAAGCTAGCAGCGTGAGTAAACACCTCTTTGGATCCCTTGACACAGCTTTTTGGATCCATATATATATATGCTTCCGGCCTAGTTGTGATGGATGAACACCAAAAGAACTGCAACTGAATTTCAACTTGATCCCACTGCAATTTGCTTACATTCAAAATTTTTTTTGGCTATTGTGTTCAATTAGAATTTGGCCACCACAATAAAGCGCAATAAAACATGTATTACTTAATTTCTTAAGTATCAATAAGGCGTAATTAAGTCAAGATTAAAGACTTGATCAGCAAAACAAGAGCAATGCAGAACCCGAAGAAAACTGCGAATTCGTCATGCCTTTGATAATGATCAGTGGAAGTATATTTAAAGAATGCATCGGAAGCATGTTGTCAATCACAATGATTCTGTCTTCTATCACCTGAACTTTTCTGCACTTTAGAGTGCTTTATTTGCTCTTTCTTTGACCACCCCCTAATTTTCAATAGCTACTAAAACGATGAAATTGACTGATCTTATTATTGGTTTGACATGTATATATGAAAAACCACCCCTTAATTTTCAATAACTACTAAAACCATGAAATTGACTGATCTTATTATTCGTTTGACATGTATATATGAAAAACCATAAGGCATTTCTGCCTGAATGAATGCAGAAGAGGTTCTTGTGATCCACCAAAGAGTTTAAACTTTGTAAATGTTTTGAAGAATCCTACTTTATTAAAATGTGTCGTACCAGTGAATGTTGTAACAATCTCTTTCTGGGTAAAATGTCGTAGAGACATTTCCTAGATCCATATTTTTTTGATCTAAAATGTCCCAAAAGGTGTCCAGATGGTCATGCTGCAAGCAATATGGTAATAACTATGTCTTGCTTATCTAGTTCCTTCAAGCAATTATATTGCTTGACTGCTGATCATGAGAATGCCATAGTTTAAAATGTCCTTAAACCTCGATTACATAAGGTTGCAGAGAACCTAATTCAATCTTGGTATTGCACAGTTGGATCAGGAGACGAAGTTGCGCATGAGACTCGGGATAGGAGTCCTTAATAAGTTGACAGAAACAACAAGAAGCAAATTCTCTCAGTTTCAAATTTTTTGGATGGGTTTCATAATCTCATTGTTATAAGTTTTTGTTGTATAACATGTAAATTAAATCAACTATCTTTAAAGTAGTTGATCACCAAGAGACTCTCTTTCGATCCCTTGATACATATATATATAACATGTAAATTAGGGCAATGTTCGGTGGCCATACATCATACATGATGTTAAGAACGATTTCCACACTGTAATATATCTTAAATTTTAAAGTTTGAACATCTTGACTGCAAATCCTCAGAAATGGTTGCTTGCCCTTTTCCAAAACTTTTCTGCATTGTTGATTTTCAATTCATATAAAATAATAAATAGCAATATAAGTTTGCATGCCACGTTCTTAATCTCTGGCAGAGACATGATCTTTGGTATTCCTTCATAAGGATCCTGTCCGTCCTTAGCTTTATGTCAGGTTGAAGCCACCATTGAATCTTTCTCATCATCTGTGTGACCCTACCTGATGGACTCCACAATACGGGGAAGGACCAACAGTACATTTAGATTTTAGGGTTTTGGAGCCATCCATTTCCCGCAATCCCAAATCCACTCCCTTTTCTTAAATCATTCCTGAATCTAATTTAATGTATAGTTGCAAAATAGAGAATGCCATTGGACTAATGTCATAGTTATTTAATTTGAATTCGAACACTAAGTTTTATATATGCAACATGTATCTAAATTCATTAATGTATATATTAACGGTGCATAGGAGGGGGGGCAAATTGCCCATATTGTGCAACGACTAATTGTTTTTCTGGTACAAGAAATAGGTAAAAATGTAGATACACTACTGCAAACTTATGGGCGGAGAACATTGCAGCCCCGTCAAATTATACGATTTGATATAGACAAATACGAAAAAAAATTAGAAGATCAGTACACATGCATTGATTAGATTTGTTTACAAACTTTTACTAACAAGAGATGCTGCTGCTACTACTACTTGAAATCTAATTGATGATACATTGCGCTTTTTGTGTTACAAGAACATGTGAGCTTAGAAAGGAGAAGGAATATTCAAAATTTGGCTAATTTTTAGTCCGCAAACCTATGGAAGTGACGATAAAGATGAGGAAGGATTGAGAAAGGGAATCATTGACAGCATTATTAACATGCAAAAGTTGCAATAAGCCGTACCTCTTCACCCACTTGAAATTAACGAAAGTTAGAGGAGGTCGGGACCCGATCAAAGCTGACCTGCCGCTTAAAGGGAGACATGGATCGAGACCCTTTGTAGAATGTGGAATGTTGAACTCAATTATTTCACCATTCCATTTCCGTGCATTGCTCCCCATACGAATGTCTCCTCAATGTTTAATCTATGAATATCATAGGCACGGCAGTCCTCATTTCACCAAACGGGCAGGCTTAATTTCCTCCCATATCTACTGTTTTTTTTTTTTGGTCAAGCATTGTGGCAATTTCAATTAGTATAAAGTTTACCGTCATTTTCTTGCCCCTTTTTTTTGTTTAATCATCACTGAATAAATCTATCACTCACTAAGAAGAAAGAGCAAACTTGAAGTTACGTCAATTATGCGTTTTAGCAATATCGCTGTACGTATGAAATAGCAGGGGTTATTAAGGGTTTGTGTGTTTGTTATTTTCAGTCTCGCTGTCTTTCGGAGTAAGTTACATGATCTAGCCACAAATAGAGTACTTAGTTACGTTGTTAACGTCATTAAACCTTTCTTTTGGAGTTATTTGAAAGTTCACCTACAAGTTAAGGAATTAAATTACCAAACTGAACAAATTATAGAGAACTTGGTTTAATAGTTACTTAGGGTTGAAGTTTCAGAATTGAAAATTTCTGGATTTAATTCTCCTTTCCTCCTCCGTTATTCTTAAAACTCACCCTGCTCATGCTCCAAAAAAAAAAAAAATTTCTTGTGAATAAGGATCCCTTCACTCGATCTCAGTGTAAAATGGTCATTTTAATTTCTTTTACACTCTACTGTAACTTCTTTACCTACCACCTAGAATTTGTTTACACCATACTCTAACTCATTTATACCACCCAAGAACAATTAATCTAAAATTTATTTATACCGTACTCTTTAACTTATTCATACTTGTGCCCAGGAACAAACAACAGTAACTTATTTGGAAAGGGACATCGATCCCAAATGCTTCCTTCCCAGGAAGGAATCAGGAGAAAACTAAAGAAAATAATGAAGGAGAAAGGGAGGAGCCAGGGTGAGAACATAGAGCCCGAGGGTCGAGGAGGTTCACTGAAGGCGAGACCTTATCATCTCTTCTGGAATGCCCACCTATCGCGCAGTACTCGGCCACAATCAATCTCTCAGGTCATTTTCAGCTCGCCGCTACCCCTCAAGTCCCCACCATAACAATAATGGACGTAGTATATCAAAAAAAAGAGTTAGTGAGTCGGTCAAGCGCTAGAGCCCCCATCAGTCCTTAGTCGTGATCAGGGCGTGTTTATCATGTATTCGCCGAGCACTGATGTCCTTGTTCTATCAGGGTCTCCATCAGAATGAAGAGTTCTGTGCTGTGAAGTGTGAAGTCTGAGGCCGTCTCCCATCCGGACGGCACGCGCGGTCAGGTCATGCCCGTATCAGTTGTCGTTTGTTTGGATAAAAGGCTAAATGAATGAATAAGCTAGCTGCATGTACATATATATGTATGTATATGTTGTTGCTACAAAATTTTACAACTGCGTGCCAAGACCAGGCCAGGTTATACCAATGTCATAGGCATAGTGACAATTATGCTACACCAGCCACCAAACAACGTTTCAGTGTTACAGAAAACAAGAACTTATTCTGCTTTGCTGCCCAAAGGCAGTCTCGGTTCCTCCATATTTAGACCCAAGTTCCATTTATCACTGAACTGTCACTTGCAATGTGCATTCCACAATAAAGATGTTTTGCGATTTTCATTCTTTCTTTTTGTGTTCCCCGATAATTTTTGGGGGAAAGAAAACATGGGCTTTTTCTCATTGAGTGCCTTTTTCATTTTCCAACAGTGTTTCGACATTCTTTCTAATTTTTACAGGATCTTTTATATTCTGGCGGGGATGCTATTTATTGAATTAGACAAATCCAGTTTTCTGATTCCCATCTAAATCTCGAGCTTTTGGCGAATGAAAACTAGGCCAACTAAAAAGCGTCTGATTATAGTTTGGATCGTTGCGATCAAATTACGACGTCGTAATTTCCTTAACTAAGAGGAGTATGTAATTAGTTTCAGCTTGTGACTGTGGTAATCTAATACTTGCTTCGTCCTATATATTTAGTTATATTTGGAGATATGTGCTTTTTATGCATGGTATACTCCACCAAAAAAAAAAAAAATTTCTTTTGTTCCACTTTTGCCTTTAATCATGTGCTACTTAAGGTAAAAAGTAGAAAGCAATCTCACTCACCATATTTGTTTTTGAGTAAATATTATATACACTGACAATATATGCATTATCACCATTAGATTCATGACATGTGTATAAAAATTGAATTTCAAATTCAAATTTTACATAGTTGTCATTCATCCAACTCTGAAAGTGTATATATCGTGAGTATAGGAAAGATTAATCCTTTGTCTTTGAGTATGCATCATTAATGAAAGGGCATAAAGGAAATTTCAGAGTATAAAATAGTTAAAAATGTCAAACATGACAAATATTTTGAAATAATCAAAAAAAAAAAAAAGTATGACACTTGCAATGGAACAACGAAGAAGGGTTGCAAGAATCAAAGAAGGTGACACAACGCGATAAGGTATGAACATGGATTAAACTGAACAAAAAATGCGGTATGATATATAGAGACATCTGAGGTGTGAAATCACCCGACCATTTACCCTACCAATGGTGAGCTCCGAACCAAGTCCTTCCAGAAATAGTACTAGTAAACACCAATGGCGGGGGGCAAATTTGGAGCCATGACTTTCGGGCAGTGCAAATTCTTGTTGTGGGGGTTGGCGACGTGGGGCTCGGCCTTTACACGTACTTCCATGTGATTTGTTCTCTCCTTAAACTCGTAATGATTGTATATGAACAGCATCTTCATGTAGGAAGCACGAAGCCTAATCAAACATTATCCTTCCTTGCTAGAAACTTGATTGCCATCATCATTAATTTATATATCAATTCGATCCCACTTCAGCATGAATAATTAGCCATGCCAACATTAAAAGAATCAAAGCAAGATACCATTCATCAAAAGCGCATCTACTAACTTATATTGGTTCAAAGTTTGGAATAGGCTTAGTCACTGGAAGACGCTTAATTAGGATTTAGGTCGCTCTCAATTCAAAAGGATCTTCAAACCATTGTCTTCCACGTGTTCGGTTTCCGAGCTTGACCAAGACTATAGCCACATGTTTAAATTTCCAAATCACTTCCTCATAAGCATTTTGCTTATGAAAAAAAAAAAAAAACTATCTTTACCATTTAGACAGAAAAATAAGAAAAATACAGCTCCTATATGATTAAACATTCAGAAGGTGAAATTAGTTCATTCTCTTGCTATAACTGATAAAAGAAAAAATAAGATGGTGGTTTATAGGGAGTACAGATAAGCTTCTTTTCTTCCTTTTTTTTTTTAACATAGGAGGAGAAAAAAAGGTACAAAAATGCAAGCCATTAATTCTCATGTATGAAGCAATTTGCGGGTTACTATTTGGAAAAGGAGAAAGGTCCAATTATCCTTCTGAAAAGCCACAAGCAGAAAGAAACTACGTGCCAAAATCCAATACCGCTGGTTAATTTTCAGATATACACGACAACAGGTCTCTATTTATGGTTTTATTCTGGGGTGACTGACTCATGACTATCTTAAAGCTTGCCTAGTATCCCTTCCTGTGTTGTTTTATTGTTGCCACATGAACTTCGCCTCACAAAAGCCAAAACTCCAAAACCTATCCAATTCAACTGATCGATCAACGAGCAAAGGCAAGCAACCATGTTTCGGTCTCTCGTGATCAACTATTTCTACATTCTTCACCTTTTTTGCTAAAACAGCACCAAAAAAGAAAGAAAAAGGGGGAAGATAGGGAGGCTAACTTAACTTCTCTTTTCTTCTTCTCCTGTTTTTGGATTCTTGTAGATTTACAAAGAAGAAAACGATGATTCAAGAACTGTTAGGGGAAGCTGCATCCGGAGTATTAACTGGGGGAGAAAGATCAAAGCTGCCCGTTGATAATGGGGTCTCAGGAGTCTCGTCAGCTTCTCCCTCTCTTTCACCTTCTCCTACACCTTCCCCTTCGCCATCTCCGTCACCGTCACCGTCACCTTCTTCTTCCGCAGTCACCCTTCCTCCTCCTACAGGCTCATCCACTCCGGAGAACCTCAGGTGTCCGCGTTGCGATTCTACCAACACCAAGTTTTGTTACTACAACAACTACAACCTCACCCAGCCTCGTCATTTCTGCAAGACGTGTCGCCGTTATTGGACTAAAGGAGGTGCGCTGCGTAACGTTCCCATCGGAGGCGGTTGCAGGAAAAACAAGTCTGCCATGATAACCTCATCAGTTATCAAGTCAAGTGCTGGAAAGTTCAAGACCATGGCAACAGAAATGGGAAAATCCAGTTTTCTGAGTGCCTTCGAACATGAGCTCTCTTCCTCTTCTCCATCATCAAACCCTATTCTGTGGGCGTCACCTCAAAACTCTCATTTGTTCTCTTTACTGAAAGCTAACCAAAGCCCTAACCCTAACGCTAGTCCCATGTCCAATAGTGTTGTTAATACTAGCATGAAAAAGGAGGAGGCAGCCATGCCTGCAGGGTGCTACTCCCTAAATGCTTGTAGCAGAATGGTTGGGTTTGATTCAGAACTCGGCCAGCAGGTTCCTTCAGTTGGTCTTATCAGTAGCAGCTCCGGCTGGAGAAACAGTGAACAACATCAGCAGCAGCAGATTGGTTTTGTACTTGGCCAAGGAGAATTCACTGGAGTTCAAGATTTTTACCAAAGGCTTAGATCATCAAGAAATTGTACTTATCCAGATCATGCTCCGGTAGTCCTGGGTAATGTAGTTTCCTCTTCTTCATCGTCGTCTTCCAGTATCCAAGTTTTAGACTCAGCTCCGGTTGCTGTAGCTGAATCCGGCTACTGGAATTCCATCCTTTCGTCGTGGTCTGATATGCCTACAACTAATGGCGCATATCCCTGAGAGTAAATTACTGTACTCTTTCTTCTTTTTCTTTTTCTTTTTTTTTTCTTTTAAAAAAGGGTTTTTTTTTTTTTAATTTCTTCAGTGTCTAGTGTTTGTTGTCTTTATTGGGGTTATTTGGTTAGAATTTGTTTCTATATATTACTACTACCAGTGATAGTTTCCTTCCTGTTCCAGAGTGTACTTGTGTTTTACGGGGTGTTTGATTTGTAAGGACAAACCAAGAATTTAGAAGTTTAAAAACGACGAATTTTAATTAAGTAGGTGATCCTAATTACTACTTTTTAATGTTGTTATACGAGAAACACATGATCCAAATCCTCTACATATGCATGCAAATGAAGATTCGTATATATCTTAGAAGATATCTTGGGACTGCTTCAATTTACTTCACAAGTCTGGAAAAGCATGCAGCTAAAACAAATTTTGACATGGGAGAATAATAACTTATCGTCTTGGTTTTCTCAAACTTCAGACCTTCGCTTTACGTTTAACTTAACATTTGTGAAGGTGACGGTGGTGTAAGGGCGGGTTTTGCCGTTTACGTACATTGATGGGTTATTTGTTTCTTTGTGGCTTTTGAAAAAGCAGTCTTTCGAAATATATTCTTCCGAAACCAGAAAAAGTGATTCTTTCAGTGGGAAAGATGGCACCTGCAGCACTAAAGTAACAAAATTACCAGTCATTAGATTCCTGATTCCGCTAAAATATTAGGCAAATCTGCTTATATGTAGATTACAGGAAGTCAGACTGCTTCTGAGCAAATCCTACTTAATTAGAATACTATCCATGTGATTCAGACAATCTGATTTTGCTTCTTTCTTTTTTTTTTTTTGGGTTGGGGGGGGAGGGTTTGAGAGGGTGTATTTTAAAATGACAATATGATAGTGTTTAACTCAGAACAATAGTGATATTAATCACTTTCTCCTGTCACTGATTGATATTAACCATCATAGGGGGCATGATATGCCTCTCGTCATTGGTCTTTTAGCACAATGTATATAAAAGGTTGAGATTTTTCCTGATAGGTCGTATTTTCGTATATAAGTATCTTGGGATTATTAGCAAGTTTAAAATGGAAAGTGTTCAACAAAATTTTTGGGGTACAAAGGGGGTATTGAGCAGAGTACAAGGTCATAAAAAGTGGATTCAGTTCTGTTTTTCCTTGTATTCTTTTCCTCGTTCACTCAATTTCTTGAACAATGTTTTTATGGACTTGGATCCTCTCTAATGAATTCTCCCTCTATTTGCTACAATACACATTTGAATATATAACATGTGTCTTCGTTCATTAACAAGGGTTAGAATTAGTCAAATTAAAATGATCTTGTCTCTTCTTAATGATTGAAGATACATGCCATCTATCCAGATGTGCATGATAAGAAATCGAGATAGAATTCACTGGAGAGGAGTCAAATCCTGTTTTTATTTTGTTCTTTCAAAAGTGGCAGGAACAATGCGAGAAATAAAGAGTGATGTGGATGATTGCTGAATATTAGTATTAATAATTATAAACTAAAAACAAAGACCTCAACTTTCTACGTACATTTCCGAATATAAGAAATTTTTTTTAAAAAAAAATTGGTCTTCGAGCTGTAAAAGGAACGAAATTCATGGATCCAGATGATAACCTAATTAGTTTTGGTGAAGCCCCGATCGACGTAAGTGGACAAAGAAATTGAAATCAATTAAGTAGTTAGTCGCAATTTCCCTTTGGGATTTGACAAGTGGGGTTACCGATTAGGGCCACTCGGACGGGGTGGTCCCTTTATGGGCCAATTGGATTTTCATTATGACCGGAATTGGGCCTCCCAGCACGATGGAAGGCCTTTCTTCTCCTTTTTTTTTTTTGTGATTTATTTCACCATATCCGCCTTTTTTTTTGGTTATAAAGTTTTCTTTCATGCGCGAAGTAGAAGTCTTCTTTCAAACAACAGCAGCAGCAGCAGCTGTCACGTTACCTTGCAAAGAAGGGCATAAGCTACCCATTTTATGATGAAGACTATAAAGACATCTGAATTGGCAATGGTAACGGAGGAATTGGTTCCATTTCACATCCTTTTTCTTCTCGACAGTCACGCCCTCGTAACTGAAGCAGAAGGGGGGGGGGGGGCAAAAATGGGAGAGAAAACAGAAAAAGAAAAAGAATTTGGAGTGCAACTACAGGCGACTAGGCCTTGGCCTTGCCACAGAGCAACGCATTGTCTGGAATGTCATACTCAGTGTAAAGATTCCTGTCCTAAATAGCGCCTTGGCCAGATTTGAGATCTCAAGTTCCACATACCCTTGTTGTCCATTGATGTCAAAATTGCAGTCCATCCGTTGGGATATACCTGAATAAGCATGCCACCACATACCCTAGTCAAATGCGTGCATCTAATGCGGTGGCGGAGCCAGAAAAAATTCTCAACGAAAACAAAAGCAACACTAAAATTTTTTACCTACTCTTTTTCTAGTTTTTTAAGCAAAAAAAATAGTCTCCAACAAGTTGAAATGAAAAGCCTTTTTTTTAGTTTATTTCAAATGGAATTTTGTGGCCCACATATTCTTTTAAAATATTAGTTCATAAACCAAATTAAATCACCACAGTGAAATTTAAGGCCCCCAGTGCCCCCACCTTAAATTCGCCACTGATCTAATGCCCGCTTAACCTAAATTGCTGAACAAACCATAACTATATAATTTAACCCAAAAAAGAAAAAGAAAATTGGCAGAGGGTTGCTTGCATTTACCTGAACGGTATTCCTGGTGGTAGCATCAACAAGATTGTAGAGTTTCCTCATTGTAATGTTCCATTGTCCACCACCATACCTGGATCAGTTAATAAGAAACAGTCAGTCGTTAGTTATACTCGAACTGTATGGATTTTAATGAGGTAAAGCGGAAATTAAAAGCAAAAGCAAAAGCCGGAATTTAAACCCCAAAAAAAAAATATTAATGTGGGGAAGAATAGAAAGCTTATTAATTACCCGACAGCCCAGAAATCAAAGCCAGCAAGATGGTAAGATTGTAAATTGTTCTCATTGTTCTGGAAAACAACTTCCATGTAATCGTGAAGAGTGATGCCAAAGACGGAGACGCCTTGAGCTGCGGGGGCAGAAGTAGGGAAGTCCTTGATTGCGTCCAACACGAACACGCCAGAAATGTTGAAGTAGTCAGCAAGCTTCAATGGAGTGCTTGGGTTCACGTAAGAAACCCCGTTAAGCGCATACCGTTTCTTGCCAGAAATCTGTGGGGCAGAGTTGGCTAGCACTATTTTTCTCACAATTGGTATGGTTCCATAATGATATGACCCTTGAGGATTTGGCCTAGCAGCGTTGGCTGTCAAATTCCATCTTCACCACAGTTCAACACACCCCCCAAAAAGAAAAAAAGGACAACTCGATTACAACAATTTTCGATGAGGGATTTCAAGAGAACAAATTAATCTCATGGCTAGCTTCCGAATTACAAAGTCGTTATCTAATAAAAATTGGTGTTGACGATGTTCATAAATTTGCACCAGTTAGCTGGCCTAGCTAGGTACCTGACAGTCCTTGCTTGCCGCATAGACCAGTGAAATTGGCCTGCGGGTGCGGAGGGCAATGGTCCGGCGGGTTGGGTGGTAGAACCATCGTAATGAAGGATCGCCGTTGCAGTCAGAAGAGGCTTTGTAAAACGACTGGAGGCCACTATGTAATAATCCTTGAGGATAGAAGGGCGTAGGGTGACCAGGAAAGTGGAGGATTGGCCTGGATGAACGTCCAGCGACTCGTAGGAATCTTGCATGGTGTGGGATCCTTCGACTTCTACTAGGACTAAGGTATGACCTTGGATTCTAAAGTTAATTGAACTTACTAGGCACAAGTTTGAGACCCTAATCAAGTAGGTTTGGCCTGTAATTGAGAACAATATATCACATGTACTATCAGTTCTATGTAAACCGTGGAACGGATAAAAACGTGGAAAAACGAATACCCCATTTCAATTAGGTGCATGCAGGATTACCTTTGATTCCGGTGAACTTAGTAGATTTTGGACTGCCATTGATAAGAAGGCCATCGGGGGGAGGAAATGGTTTGCCATCGTCCAATATTTTCTGTAGTACCTGGAAGCTTATAACATTAAGACTTCTTCTTCTAACCATAATCCCGTGTCCGGGGAAAAAGAGAAAATTTTACAAAAGGGGACATATTAAGAATGAACGAAAGAAACCGACTGGTAGCAAACCTTGTTATCCTTGTTCCACCAGTCACTGACGAGCAGAGTAAATTCATCATATGGTTTTGGATAAGGTATAGGTATGACGGACCTAGCCACAATATTGAATCCTCCGAACCCACCGGCCGCTCTGTGCATCAAGGTGGATGGGTAGTAATTGTAGGTTCCGATTTGATCCTTCATTTGCATTTTGTAAGTCCAATTGGAATTAGGAGGAATCGGGCAATTGGTTCCCAGTACTCCATCTTCCCATGAACTCTTTCTTTGTTTGATACCGTGCCTAGTTTGGCCATAAACCAAACAACAAATCTAAAGTCACTTTTTGGAACAGCAATTTTTAGTCGAGATAATATGATAGGTCTGTGTAGTGGACGCTATTGGTAACACACAAACCCGCCAAAAGCACGCTAGGATATGTAGAAGATCATGAACACTAACCAGGTAATAAGGAAAGGCTCATCTAGCTTGTTGATGACATCAACTATGATGTTGTCATTGGTAATGCAACTAATGGTAGGACCGGGAAATTGCCCGTTGATAAGAATCCCCTGATATATGCAAACGGAGTGGTAACAAATACTAATAATATTAGAAATTGTATGATAATTAGGAGTTGCATGCTTCGTAATTATTTATTTTTAACGAGGGAAGAATGGAATTTAAAAGGCGAGGAGGGGGAAGGGGACTTTGAGCACATACTTTGTTAAAATTATTAAAACCTTTGTTAAATTTTTTTTTTTTTTTAAAAAGGAAGGGTAAAGTAATCTTGCACTACAAGTGTGAAAATTTACCCTTTGCTCGACACCTAAAGGAGCAATTTGTCCGTACGTAATAACCCATGTAAAAAATCTGTATGGATCTTCAGCTTTCACGTAAGAAGTACTCAACCAAGCCGAGAGACCAAGACAAATGCGGAGCAAAATAGCCCCTCTCATTTTCAATGAGAATTTCTCGAACAAATTAATCTCTGCCACCAAGAAGGAAATAAATAAATAAATAAAGAGTTTCGTATTACAAGTCCACGAAATGAAAAACCCTATGAATTTTGACGTTAAACGTCTGCCAAAAATAAGCCGAAGGATTCATTAAGTACTTACTGGAAGAAGCAAAATGAACAGGAAACCAATGGAGCCTCCTCAAATGCTACTACTAAGATTGTGGAAGCCTCCTCAAATAAGTGAGGAGGATTGGGGTGATAGGAGACAAAGTACGCAGGGGAAAAACACTTGTATATAACGAGAGACGCTGCGTATAACATCAGCAATGCCAAGACGACGGCTCAGATTTCGAAGAGAAATCGAAGCTTTTTCACGCCGCACTTCATGCTCATTAGTGCTGCTTAATTTTAATTTTTTTTTTCTGCATTGCTGCGAACTTCACAGGCTTAATTAAGCTTAAGAACAGGTTAACTAGTGGTTGATCAGTTTGACTACACTTTCTTGTAAGTTTCAATTGAGGGAAATTCAACTGAATTCTGCGTTGAATTTTGCATGCATGGGCTTTGTCGGTGATGAGAGTAATGAAGTAGTAAAAGTAAAGAAAAAAGGCGAGAACAACGCAGCCTGGAGCGGATCAACTCATCATTATATTAATCAGATGTTTTAAGGTTTACGATGGATAATCAGATGTTTAGAACAGCTAGTACTACCATCTTAGTAATTAGGGTGTCACATATCAATCACATGGAAGCATAAAAACTAGGATTAGGACAAAAGTGAGGCTTCCAATCCATGGATGATGAATCCAGCAGCACAGACTCCCGACTAGGGCTGCAAACGAGCCGAGTCGAGCCGAGTCGAACTTTGAGCTAATCGAGCCGAGTCTCGACTAAATTTTACCAAACTCGAACTCGAGCTCGAGCTCGACGAGCCAGCAATTTTCAAGCTCGAGCTCGACTCGAATCAAGTCGAGCCGAGCTCAAGTCGAGCTCGAGCTCGAAAAAAATAAAAAATAATTATTTTATTTTTTAAAAATAAATAAAATAATATTTTTTTCTTAATAAATAATAAAATATTAAGGATATATACGTAATTTTACTATGAAAATAAAAAATAAAAAATATATATATATAATATACATAATTTTATTATTAAATAAAAATAAAAAAAAATATATATATATATATACTCAAGCTCGCGAGCCTTCTGAGCTCGAGTTTGATTCGAGCCGGCTCGAGCTCGACTCGAGCTTGACTCGAGCCGCTCGCGAGCGGTTCGATTCGTTTACAGCCCTACTCCCGACTCCCGGCCCTTCTTTCTGGGGTCTCGTGATCGGAATTAACTGCAGCTTGCCACTTGACGACATTTTCTATTCGTATTTGGTTTAGGCATCTAAAGCTCCATTCAGGCAAGTGCCAGGCTTAAATTAAACTCTAAAGGAAGTTCAAGAACTCTTTCTAGTCTCTCTTCTCTGGGCATATTTTTTGACTTCTTTCCCGCCTATGCTCCATCACTTTTGCTTGGACACAAGGACATTTTGCTCAAGATTAGTTCTTTTTGTTAGGCATGTTCGATGCCCAAATAGTCGATGAATTGAAATGGTACTAGCTATATATAGCTAGTATTATGTCTTTTTTTTTTAATTAAATGTATTGATACTTTGAAGTTTTGAGAACATAATTAATGTTATACATTCAGGGTCCGTTTGTTTCGGGTGAAAATGTTTTTCAGGAAAATATTTTCCTAATTTTTCGTGTTTGGTTGCACAAAAGTTACTGAAAACATTTTCCTATGTAAAATATTTTCACTCATCTTATGGAAAACAACTTCCCTTCCAAACTTACTGAAGTTGTTTTCCGAAATGCATGCATCCCGCCTGTAGTATGTTCCAAACTTACTGAAAACATCTTGTAGTATGTTCTTTTTTTTTTTTAGTGTAAACAGGAGGACTCGAACCCAAGACCTCTTCCTTACACTCCCTCCCCCGTACCACCCAACCCTCCCCCTAGTATATTTAAAATAAAATAAAAAACCTCATCCTACTCATCCTATGCTAGTAATTAATTCTTTTATACAAAAATTTTCAGCAGTGAGAGTGCAAGATATATGTCACAATAAGCATTGCATGTAATTGATATTTGACACTAAATGGCCAGCAATTTGTTTATTGCTTAAGGAGATATTTTTTATTCATATATACATTTCTCCAAGATTTTTTAAAGTTAAACAATGAGATAAATTTTCTTATTTTACATGAGAAGAAGTATGTAGTTATAATGTGTAGAAAGTAAAGATAGAGATAAAAATGAAAATATTTCAAAAGTTAAACAAACACCAGAAAAATGAAGTAAGAAAATATTTTCAATAAGCTAACCAAACACCTGAAAATGATGAAAGGAAAATGATTTTCATGGAAAATTACTTCCACGGAAAATATTTTCTCAAGGAAAACATTTTACTTCCAACCAAACAGACCCTCAAATTCATTATACTGATTGATATCAAATGAGAGACATTAAAAGCACTTAAACAGTGTTCATCTTATATATTAATATATGACGCCTGTGTGTGGAAGTTTAACATAAATTTCACATTTACGTAAACCCCCCCCCCCCCCCCCCCCCAAAAAATCACATTGTTCTCCAGAAGTACTTTTGCTTGTGCTTAAGTGAAATGATGACTTGGGAAATACATTAGTCAAGACAAATATGATGAGTTGAACAACTAGAGCACCCCTAAAACAAAAACAAATGGTACTTAGAAGTAACTTTAATTTTCATGTGCTTCCCCATTTTCGTGCTCCCTCTCCACTTCTTAGATCCTATCTCTCCCTGTTAGAAAAAAAAAAGGGGGGGGGGGGGTTAAATTTGATAGTAACTTTACTTTTCATTTTGCTTAATCGAGCCATCCAGGCTGTACATACTGGATATAAATCTTGCTGCTAGATGTGGATGTATCATCCATTTATTTTGGCAGGAGAACTTACGCATTGCCACAAGGGAAAATGTTAGCACAAAAAATCTCACGCAGCGAAATGTATTTAATTTTGTATAAATCAATAATAAGGCTAGTTGAATGAATAAGGCCTTAACCCTTCACTTTGATAATTGGAACTATAATGGTGAAGCCAAGCTCAAGAATTATAACACAAAAAAACAAGTAAGGTAGGGAGGAAGTAAGGTTTTCAATTGTTAACTTAACTCAAAATTGCAAACTTGCGGATGATTTTCCTCAAGGACTTCAGGTCCTTAAATAGACAAATAAAAAAATCATGTAGAGTATCCCAATACTCGCACCTAAATACAGCCGAATTCTATTTTCTAAACCAATTTTGATACCAATTCTAATTTAGGTATCAAATAAAAAATATAATTCTAAAGTTACTAAACTTCTAAATATTGCTCGGTTTAAATATGTCAATGGGAAAAAAAAAAAAAAGCCCCCAAAAAAGGAAAAATATAAAAGCCAACTATTAGCAATTGCATCGAATTGATTATACGGTAATTTTTTAGCAATGGAGCACATGAGTTTCTTACAATCTACGAGATCAAGTTATAGTGATCCATATAGCCTGCAGTCTCAAGTCCTACTCTTGGGGCCGCAGACTCAATAATAAGAAAGGGAAAATCAATGCATTGACCTTCTTTTGCAACACCCCATTAAATCGAGGTCACGTGATAATGATGGCCATTTAGGACGAAAGTCAATACTTACCAATTCATTTTAATTTATAGCGATACTTTTGGGTAGCTGCAGCGAGCAGCGTCCCTTTTTTTTTTTTTTTTTTTTTTGTTCCGGCAAATAAAGATATTCTTTCATTAATAAGGAACCATCATACATCTAGCTGCCAATGCTAAATCATGAGCCACAGTTGCCTGGCTCCTTAAGAACAGCTCAATTATCTAAGAAGCAAACTCCATGTATAATAATGTACAGTATATTTCAATTACTTGCGCTTTTCTTTCTAACGTTAGAAAAATTATCCACCGAGGAAGAAAAAGTTACGTCTGATTTCTTCGTATTGAGCCTTGTGTTTGAGAAAATTTTTCAATTGAATTGTGTGAGTAGATGATGATCGAACACTAATGAGGTTGGCACAGGAGTGACTACTATGATTGAAGGAAATATTATAGTGGCAGCTTGGTAATGCATGAAAGAAGTTACAACTGTCAACAACTGGACGAAACTGAGGCAATCAAGTTAGCCATGAGTAAACTAGCAGAGAAGAGATGGAGGAAGATCATCATACAGAGCTGTAATGAGCAACTGCTCCAACAAATCCAATCAAGAAGTGCATTAAATATCAAAATGCACACTATAATGTTTGACTGCTCCGTTTCACATGTGCTCTTTTTGCCTTACCACTAAGAATGTTAACCATGTTAGTAATAGAATTAGTGACTATGCTTTAAGCATTTTACATGATGAGGAATCGATTAATCCTCTGTGCAATTATGCACTTTTTGTATAGAAATGAGGGGCATTTGCTTCAAACTGTAAAGCTTATTTTGTGATCAATACAATAATATCGTTTCGAGAAAAAAAAAAAAAAAAAAAAAAAAGATGATGATGATGATATTGCACGCTTGAAACAAGAAGTCCCTTTGTGCTAAAATTGTACACGGTAGTCTTTTGGCACCGTTCATTTCTTTTTCTTTTTTTTCAGCATCTCATAAAAAGTGATATGACCAACAAGTGCTAATAACAAGAAGGAATCAGATAATTAAGCAGAATTCACATATAAATCAGACTAAATCAAATCACCAGTTGTTGAATAAGTCAAGCAAAAGAATAATAAGTTAGCTATAATGTTTAAGGTATACACTTAAATAAGCCCATAATTTTCTTCTCTCTCTCTATATAAAACAGTCAAACTCTTATGACTGAGAAGTAACATATTTAGCCATCATAACTAGATAATGGACTAAGGATGTTTTCCAACAGCTTTGCCGCATAGGAGGACATTAGTTGGTATGTCGTATTCGTTGGCAAGACTACGAGTTGGAGTGTAGACCCTGAGATAAACTTGTTGTCCAAGATACTGCTTTTCCCATATGGCAGACCTTAAGTTCCAAATGCCTTGGTTGTCCAGGGAAACTAAAATAGCCGTCCAAGAATTGGGATAAACCTGCACGAATGCAAGGGATTTTAACTCCACCTCAGTTAAAATAAGAACTAGCAAACTCAGAATACAACAACAGGAGGGGATCAAGGAGGAATTTAGGCCCGTTAAGCATGCACAGTGAGACAATTTGGGCCTTTTTAAGTACCTGTGCAGTATGTCTAGTAAGAGCATCTTCAAGATTGTATGTTGCTCTACTCGCTTGAGTCCACTGCCCAGCCCCATAACTGCTTCACAGTAACAAACAGGATTAGGATTTTATTTATCTCTGGAAAATAAGAGGCATTCCAAGTTGAATCACTCACCCCACAACCCAGAAGTCATATCCATCAAGATGCCAAGACTGCAGAGATCTCTCGTTGTTCTGGAATACAATTTCGATGAAGTCATGGAGAGATGTTGACAGCACAGACACACCATAGTGAGGAGAGACCCCGGAGGGAGAACTCTCAATGGAATTTAAACCAAAAACTCCAGGAATGTTGAAATGATCAGCAAGCTTTAGTGGAGTGTCAGGATTAACATAGGAAACACCATTCACAGCAAAACGCTGCTTCCCATTAATAAGAGGTGCCGAGTTGGCCAGCACGAATCTCTTTGTTACACTGATTTTCCCATAATGAAAAGAGCCCTGAGGGTTTGGCCTGGCAGCATTTGCTGTCAAATTCCACCTACAAGAAGGATTACTCGAGTCATTCACTACTGGTGTTTTATGAACCATGAGGACTGTAGAATCTCTACGACATCTGTAAACAAATATCATCATCTTCATGGAAGGATGAGAACGATCAAGCACTCTTGCCACTGAGAGATGATTTAAGAAGCTAGCATTGTGTAACTTAAGTTGGAGATGCAAATCTGCAGCAGTTTTAATAATCTTCCAAAATATAAAAGAAGTGGTTCCAAGGATATGTCATATATGCAAAGAAAGTGAAGGAAAAGAATGGTATAATCTGACTCTCGAAGAGTTGAGTGCCTCGCCGAAAACAAATGGTTTATTAAATTAAGACACCCTTTCTTAAAAAGAATCAGTTACCAGTTCCCCAATTTTTAATTTCAAATTACGATCAGATTTCATTAAGCAACTTATGCTTCGTATTAGACAACGTGCGTACAAAAAGATGCCAAATCACTTGCAACTCGTACGTATCTGCAAATTCATACCTCAAGGTTTTGGCTTGATTCAAGGACCATTGGACATCCTTAGGTGCTGGACCAGCTGGCAAGGGTCCGGAAACTGCAGTCCTAGAGTTTGTGTAGTGTAAAACAGCAGTAGCAGTAAGAACTTGTTCTGTGAACCGAGTAGATGCAACAATGTAGTAATCTTTGGGAGGCTGGTCGAAAGTGACAAGAACAGTCGCAGATTGACCCACATGAACATCAAGAGAATCGTAAGTGTTCTGAATGACATGAGATCCCTCAACCTCAACAAGCTTCAATTTGTGGTTTTGAATTCTAAAGTTCAAGGAGGTTTTGAAGCCAACATTTGAGATCCTGAACATGTAAGTTTTACCTAAATAGCAAAAAGAGTTCAGTTATTATCTCCACAAGATATGACAGGATACACATTGATAGCAAAAAATGTATGGAGTCTTAATACTGTTCCAGGAAAGAAATGTAAAGAGCTTCAACTACTGAGGCTGACCTTGGTCACCGCCGAAGGAAGGATGGGCCTGGCCATTTATGACGACACCATCTGGGAAAGGCAGATTTTTCCCAGCATCCAACCTCTGCTGCAGGACCTGCAGACATCCAGGACTTAGTAATGTCCATAACCCAGAGTTCTTGTAAAAGCAACTCCATTCTAGTGGCGTTTAGAAACAAAGTTATGTCTTGAGCAAACAAGAGATTTCCATCACCTAATGGGGCAGAGAAATCTACAAGTATTTTTTCATACCTGCTAAATGAAAGAATCGCTAACAACCTAAAATGCGAAGGGATTGTGACAGGTAGTAGTTTAAGGACATTGGCCAGCGATTATCTATCATACAAGGTTGAAAATAGTGTAAGATCTATTGACTAAAAAATCCTAGTAACACCATTTTACTCAAATTTCAGTAACTCAACGTCATGTTGCTAAGAGTTTTTAAAAAATTAGAAAACCAGCTATAATGTTGTAGTAAATGTTTTGTTTAAGAAGGAATCCATAAAACAAGTCCAGCCCTCACCACAATATAAAGATCTGGAGCCTGAATTACGATATTCTTCTTTACTCAGAAAAAAAAAGGTTAATTTTCAGTTTCCAAACAAAAAGCAGCAAAACAAACATGTGTTGGAAGATATACCTCAATTTCAAAACAATAAAAAATAAAGATTAAAAAGACATAAAAAGGTATATGAAATAGCAAGGATAGTCACCTTGTGATTGTACTTGTACCAGTCACCAATAAGTAAAGTGAAATCTCCAACAGGTTTAGGATATGGAATGGAAATTACAGATCTCTGCCAGATATTGAGCGCTCCGAATGCTCCAGCAGTTTTATGCAGCAGAGTTGATGGGAAATACGTGTAGGACCCAATCTGATCCTTTGCTTGGAACTTGTACGTGTAGTTTGAGTTTGGAGGAACAGGGCAATTAGTTCCCAAGACTCCATCTTGCCAAGAATTCTTTCTTTGTTTTATCCCATTCCTAGTTTTTTTATGAGAGATGAATGTTAACACTCCTCGTATGCATACATACCCCAAGTAAAATTTCCGTAGTCTAAAATTGGATTTCCAGTTGAAATTATGATGACTGCAAAGGAAAAAAAGAGGCAGCTTTCCTATCGAAAAACTTTGTTGCTGACATTTATGAAAAGTAGGATTGAATGTGTTGCAGCAAAAAATTAGTTATTAGGAAAACAAATATAACAAAACCATTTAATTTAAACACCCAAAACGGGCAGAAGACAATTTCAGGGCAACGTTGAGATAGGTACGCTAAAGTAGATAAAGTTGGAGGGTAAAATGGAACGCACCAGGTGAGGAGAAAAGGCTGATCCAACTTGTTGATGAGGTTGAGAATGACATTGTCGTTTGTTACAAGATCAAGTTTGGGACCAGGAAATTGACCATTAATGAGGATGACCTGCCCAATATCATTTTCAACACACCCCAAGAATAAAGAACAAGATCAACCTCAACAAATGGCAAAACAAACAAAAGTGCAAGCTGAATTACAACCAACCTGTTGAGAGAAACCCAACGGAGAAGCAGTTCCATAGGTGACAGTCCATGTATAGTATCTATAAGCATCTTCTGCTGTGACCAGAGAGCCACTACTCCAGAAAGCTAAAATCGCACAAACCAAATAAAGCATAACTGGTCTCCCCATTGTTTACACCGGCTAATACTTCAGTGACAGACCCCAAACCTCTAAATCTGCAATGTTGCAAGTTTTACATCAGACGCTGCCAATACAAGACAAGTGCACGTACGCAGAAGGGATAAATACATTTACTCCAGTTATGCAGCATATAAAGTTTATGCAGTAATATTAATCTGGCAAGCGTACATAAGTTCAAGTTCAAAGACAATGAAGATAACTGGCAGATCTATAAAAAGATTATTATGATACTTACTGCAAGAAGAAAGAGTGATGGTACTAGACCTTACTCTGTTTGTCTTTTAAATAGGTAAACTACAAAAATAGATGAATGAAAGAATCTCTCTGTCTTGAGTTTGCTTCTCTGGGTTCTCTGCTTATGACTATTGTACAGCTCAGAAGCTAGGCAAGTAGAAATGGAAATAAATAGTAGCAGCACAGGAGGGGCGGTGCCTGGTCTGCTACTCCCCCTCTCCCCCAGTAATGAAGGGAGAAGGGTCCAGTCACCAGTCCCCACCGGGCAGGGATGGTCACAGGGGATGGCGGGGCCTATCCGAAGTGCCAATTCATTCGGCCGCAAATCACGCGTTTCCGCGTAATCATCATAAACAAAACTGTGATCCGGGTTTTACAGCTCAGGATGGATTTCACTTTCATTATTCCACACGTCTTTCTTTATTTCTTTGTTTTTTCTTTCTTTAGACAAAAAAGGAGAAGAAGTGGTTGATTGTTTAAAACTCCATGAATGCCGGCGTAGTCTGTTCATTTCAAACCACTTTCACAGTCACAACGCTAGTAGTCAAATCCGTTAACTAAACTGCATACTAATAATTAATACTACTATGATTAAAAGTTAAAATACTCCAAATCAATTGACACCTTTTCTCCAGTCCGTCATACTCTATTCTATTCTCTGATAAATCTTGATGAGGGTATATTGCAATTTCTCCCTTCAACTATCAACAATATTAAATAGCGATAATTTCAGAAACCTCCCCTAAAGTTTCTAACAATTTCACTGAGCTCCCCGTTTGGAAAATTATGCTTACCTCCCTTAATTTGATAGTTTTAGTAACAAAAATTTAAAATAATATTGACTTGGTCAATTTTTTAAATGAATATCCAAAAATACCCTTGTGTAATAAGTTTTAATTTATTTTTCTATATAATTATAAGATTATTTAGTATAATTATAAGATTATTTAGTATAATTATAAGAAAAAAGTGTCAAATTTTTCATGTCCATAACTATTATAAACAACTATAATAATAAATTTATTATTATAATATGATACTTTTGATAGTTTTTTATTATGAATTGAGATTTATAAGATATAAAAGAAAATGTTGAAATAATTCATTTAGAATTTATGAAATTTTGGAGTAGTAGGATTATCATAATTTAGTAGTGCTTTTGGGCCATTTTTTTTGATTTATTGCTAATTTTAATACCAAAAAATAGAAAACAAAGATCAACAAAAACATTGGATAACATATAAATTTAACTCGTTAAAAAAATCACTAGTTCGACATTTTGTTATAATAGAAACTAGAGGCAATAGTGGTAGTTATATAGTTTTATTGACGAAAAATAAAAAAAAAAGGAATAAGAAGGAAAAGAATGAAAACATAAATTTAAAACTCATTCTAAGTATAAGCATACCAAATAAAGGAATTTCATTAAAATGTTTAAGAGTAAAATTATCATTTTAAATAATAAAGGAGGTATGTGTAATTTTTCAAATTTCAGGGGAGCTCAGTGAAATTGTCAGAGACCTCAGGGGAGGTTTCTGAAATTACCCCTATTAAATATGTTCAACCAAGGTCCCGTTTGGCAAGTGAGTTTTTTTTGGATGTTTATCTAAAATTTTACTGTAGTTTACTGTAGAAGTTGTAGAAAAAATTTTTGAAGTGTATAGATTTTTTGATATTTTGAAGTGTAGAATTTAAAAATTTTTTAGAAGTTTTTTGAGACTACTGTAGTTAAAATTGTTAAAAAACTTGTAGCAGGTAAACTTGGCCAAAAACTTGCTTGTCAAACAAGGCCCTAATTCATGGCAAAGTCCAATGTTGCGAGAGACCTAGGAAGAGATCGCTGGAGAAAGGAAAAAGGGACATAGGGAGGGGGGAAGAGGGAGAGGGTAGATTTCAAATTCCCATTCCGGGCGACTTTGAGTTGGTTCGAGACAAATAGTTGTACCACAAATAATAAATAACATAACATGGTAAAATAGTATGCTTGAAAAATTCAGGGGCTTATACGAAATCCGGTGATGTTTAGCCTAATGAATCGCATTTGGCTTTTCTTAACATTTTTTTTTTTTTGTCTTTTTGTTAGGTACTGAGTCAAATATATAATTTTTTTTTTAAACGATTGCCATGTCTCTAATATATCCATATGTCTTGCTTTCTCTTTCAAACATTACGTACTTTTTGTTTAAGGTTTTCATGGATTTTCTTGTTTAGTTAAACGAATTCCTTGCTCTGTCTTTATAATGGTTGAATTGGATGAGGGGGGACTCTTTCTCAGTTGCAATTGCTGGCTGGGGATGCAGAATCCGTGCACAGGTGACAGGTCATAAGTCCATAAGGGTATGTGAGCATTTCGAAATGATTCAAGTCACGAAGCGACAACTTGTGTTGCACTAGCTTCATTATTACTTTTTTTTTTTTTTGTGTGCGGTGGAAATATAAATATTGGTAGGCGGAAATCTTTTTTTTTTTTTTCAGTTGGGGATATCCGGGACCACTCGACTAGTCCCACCAACCCTGAGTAAAAAAAATCTTTTTTTTTTTGGTAGGCGGAAATCTGCGATAGAAATTATGAATGTCACTGTTCACAACTTCACATGCATAACCGGAATTAAAACCTTTGACAGACCAACAACTGATGAATTTCATAAATATATTACTCCCTCCGTCCCACTTTGATAGTCCTATTTTCCTTTTTCGTCTGTCCCAAATTGTAGTCTTCCAATTGAAGAATGTAGTTGTATTTTAATTTTTCTAAAATACCCTTATTCAATGTAAGCTGTTGTTACTATAAACCTACCCCATTTAATAAGAGTTGATTCTTCTTTTACTATCAATTCAAGTTTCCATAAAGTTGTATTCTATTTAATATGAGGATATTTTAAGAAAATAGCAATTTAAATTTACTTTTTCAACAAAATTAACTACTTTTTCTTAAATTGTGTGAAAAAAGAAACAGGACTATCAAAGTGGGACGGAGGGAGTAGTATGCACTTGAACACCAACATGAGCACTGCCTCCTTCATATTTCTTCCCTCTTTAGGTTCTTCTCATGTACCACTTGATTTGCCCAGGCAGAAATTTGCTTGTCTCATAATGTCGCTCGAACTTCTCGTGTTAACCTTTAAATGTCTAACAATTTTAGGAAATACTCTACTATTTAGAGTGAAAGTAACATGCATTTCTTGGATTTACTAATAAGCAGACGTCAAAATAAAAAAAAATAAAAAAAACTAAATAAAGCTTAGCAAGTTATTAATAGCATACATTTTTATTGTGAACAGTGAAATACCTTTTTGAATTTCAAGTAGGATTTTTATTTGACAATAGAAGTGGGCTGCGAAGCGCATCTATTTAGGATTCATATGTATCCATAAATTCTACATTTGGCACTCCAATTTTAACTACAGAAAATGTATTCAACAAGATAGGAGACATATTGGTGGTTCAATCCCCACCGTCCCCTAGATCCAGTTGAGTCTCCCCTTATATTAGAATTATGCAGGATATTATAGATAAAATGATAATTGATTAAAAAAAATATGTAGGAGACACATTGGCATTCCCTTTCTCATTCCAGCAATAATCTTTTTTCGCTGTGCGTAAGATGAGTCAACATTGGTACTATTACACTTCCGGGCTAAACTTTCTGTAAAATACCAACTGACAATCATTGCTAATTATTGTCTAGCACCGTCCACTACTGCATGGAATATCGAGGAACATTAATTGAATAAGTAAAGATATAGATTGGACCTTGGACCTGAGTATTTGGGGTTAAGGAATAATGAGGAGGAGCCGAGGAGTGTATTTTCATTAACATAAACAACAACAAAAAAAAATTTTTGAGCTAATTATGGACAACCATGTGAGGTGCCCTTGTTTTTTCAAACACTTGAATTGAGGAATGGGGACCGCGCTTCGTATATGCTTTACGCGTCGTATTATGCATCATATTGCCAGCTAGACGTAAATACCTTTAGAAATTCCAAGATTCTGATCAATTTACAGTTCTCCTCCTCTAGAAATATGCTGCTGCAGGGAAATCCCGCTTAGGGCTGCAATTCACTCAAGCTGCTCGCGAGTGACTTTCGAGCGGAGTTTGAGTCAAGCGTTAATATATACGAGTCAAATTTGAACAGTCATTTATTAGGCTCGATTGCTTGACGAGTCGCTCGAAAAACTCGAGTTGACGTGAAATTACAAAAATGTTCCTATATCAATTATAATCGAGCTCCTTGCGAGCCAAACTCGTGAAATAGAAACGAGTCGAGATCAAACTTTACTTTTCCTAAATGGAGTTGAACTCGAGTTTCATTTTTTTGGTTCGACAAACTCAAGCCCAAACTTGTGCTCGCATATTAACAAGTCCAACTCGACTCGATAAGTTCAAAATCGACTCGATTCAACTAGTTTGCAATCCTGTTCCCGCTAGTGATTTGTAACGGAAGAAATGTAATAAAGCTGTTTACTATCAATTTACCTTTCTTTTTTTTTTTTACCTTCTTTTTCATTAATATTTTTCAGAATTACGTTTTCTTTAAGAGTAGTAATGGAGGACGATGCATGTGCAGATCCTCTGACCATCAAAGCATTAAGGTAGCGTGCATGCATGGCGAAAAACAGACAGTCAGAAGAAAGATGCTTTTCAAGTCGGTGCTACCTAGATTGCGCTGCAAATGCTAAGGTCAAACCATTAGGTACAAATGCATTTGTACACAAACCATTTGTACCTAGATTGCGCTGCCATTACCCCTCGTACAGAATGATCTGAATTCCAAGCTGCCAATACCTCATAATTAAATCACCACCTCACATCTAAGATAATAAGAAAATCCTATACATGCATTACTGGCACTTATACTACTGACTAATGAGTCATGAAGTTCTAGTTTCAACCTATTCAGAGCCTTGCCTAAGTATTGCACTTGATACGTTTGCTGGTTTTCAAAAATTTGAGGGGAAAAAAATGTAGTATTCAGAAGTACGATGGATATAGACATGTAGAAAAATACTAGCCAGTGTATTACAGCATATGTGGGTTGGCTAAGTTAATGAATCCTTTTCTTTTTTTTTAATTTCTAACTACTGAGAATAAAACAAAATAAAAATTGCTGATTAATGCGTTGTCATAAATTTACATGTCAGCGTCACTCTGACCGCATATAACTCACCAAATAAGATAACTGGTGAGAGTTCCAGTTAGTTTTTGATAGTCCAATGGACTACGCGTAAACACCGAATTAAACGGTGGAGCCCAAATAGTTGAGAACGGGGCAAGGAAACCACACCCCGAAAGCCCAGACAGCTGAGAAAATGGCCCAAAGCCCAACCTGATCTTTGCGTTGCAGCTGATTCCAGTCAGTCCAAGTGTGGAGAGGATAACTGCATGATCTGCATGGCTTCCACGTTTCGTGCTGACAAGAAGCACGTGTACTCCCCAAATTTTATTTCCATTGCCCGCTGCCCCAAGTGTATTAGCATTACATCACCTTCCTCCTCTCTCTCTCTCTGACCTGTAGCCTGTAGGTTACCACGATTGCTGATCTTTTATTTCGTGGCCATGCATTACAATTTTTCCCAAAAAACAAAAGCATCGGAGATAAGAAAGAAAAGCGTCCTTTGATTGAATTGCTCTTTGCTCTATATACGGTTGTAATCAGCTTTAATTTGATCAATTCCATAATAATATCTACTGCGTACTACTTATTACTTTTGCCTTGATTTTCTCGGAAGAATATGTCCGACGACGACGACACTGGATCGGAAACTTCACCTCCTCCAACCGTAGCCGTCGGGGTGGAGACCCTGCGCCTTCAACGAAAGCAGCCTGCTGCGGCTGCAGGTATGTATATCATATCATATCATCTCTCTCACTCCTACTACTACTACTACAGGAAGGATTGGATGGATAAAGTATTTATATACTACTTTAATTAGGAGGTTTTGAAATTCAATGATGACTAATTTGTTCATTAAACTAACTAGTTGCGGCTTTAGTAGTAAGGGACGTATTATTGTGGAGGAGAATACATGTGAGCATCCTTGTTCTTGTGGTGGCCACGGCAACTTGGGTAGCACTCCAACTCTATCAGTATAACGCGGTACAAGTTGGCTCGTGGGCGGCCATGTTCCTCGTCACGCTTATCTTTGTTTGGGGCAATATTCATAGACTCCTCAAAATGTAAGCATTCATTTCATCAGCTAGTACGTTTTTTTTTTTTTTTTTGTAAATTAATTAATTAATTATCCATCAGCTGCAGTTAGTTTTCTCTGTTCTTTTTTTTTTTGATATATATATATTAAAAAAAATGCTTGATTAGGAGTACTAATTACTCCTCGTGCATGCTTTACTATCAGAGAGGGTCCGGACGTTTCAGGGATGGAGATAAGCGAGAGGCGGGCTGCAGAAATGGCGCATGGGATTCGGGAATGGATTGAAGAAGGCATTCGATGGTTGTTTCGGGTGGGTGCGGAGAGGGAATGGTCTGTGTTTGGGGCAACTGTAGCTGCTCTGGGGTTACTTTCGTGGATCGCTACCCGTTTTGATTTGCTTACTCTTGTTTACATGGGTGAGTCTCGGCAGATCAATTACTACTAGTTACTACTTAATTTTTTTTTTTAAGTATGTCGTTTTATTGATTTTGAAGAAGAAGAAGATATGAAGTTTGTGTTCGTGATGGGATATTATGCAGGGGTTGTGTTGGGTATGACTGTACCTGCAATTTACGTGAAGCATGAGGACAAGATCATAGAGTATGGAATGCGATCAAGGATACAGTCTAAAAAGTATTACGACTTGAGTAAAGACGTGTTGCGGAGGATAAGAAGCAAAGTGGCTGCAGGAAAGAAACACAAAAAGATCGAGTAAAAAAATTTTTTTTTTTTCTTCTTTTATTTTTTGTTGTTTGGGAAGAGGGGGGGGTAACAGTGTAATAGCTTTTTTTTTATTTATTTAATATATTTTGCTTGCATGGACGTATTATGTATGTATCATTCATGAGGATTTGCTTTCAGGAAATTATATATATATATACTCCTTTTACACTTCTTGCATATTCAGTTCAGTAATTTGCCTACGATTGTACATTAATCAGGTTTTCCCTCGTTCTTAATTGAATTTGAAAAAAAAAAAAAAAAGGAGCAAATTAAGGAAGAGGAGGTCAAAAGAAGACAGAGTTACTTGAGCATTTCCTCTTCCTTGTTAGGCAATGTGGATCCGTGGCGCAATGGTAGCGCGTCTGACTCCAGATCAGAAGGTTGCGTGTTCGATTCACGTCGGGTTCAATCCCCGCCTTTTTTGTTCGTCATGGCTTTACTAGTAGTCAATCCTACAAGTTCTGTCATTTTCCAATTGAACTGAACGTCCGCCTTTGTGTTTGTTATGGCTGTGCTTGTCAATCCCACAAGTCCTCTCATTTTAAACTTGAACAGAATCCTAGTGCCAGTTAACAATTGACCAACGAAATCCCACTACTGATAAGTGATAACTCTCTTTTATTTTTATTCTCTCTGCCGTAGGACCCCGAAGACAAGAATGAAGTTGCTTTAAAGCCGTGTAGAAACCTTTTCTGAGGGTAAGACGTGTGGAAACCCTTTTTCAATTGAAGCTACAGAACTAGAGCTACCAGATACTCACGAAAGTACGAAACTGTATGGCCTACTGTATTGCATCGAATACGTTTAAACAATCAATAGATAACTTTTGAGACCGATGCTTTCTTCTTCCAATATTACCTTTTTTCTTCAAAAAAAAGAAAAAGAAAAATCATACCTTGCCTCATTCTAAGTATCACATAATGGAGCAGTTCCCGAAACGTGAAGGAAAATAGGAAACTTTTATCATAAGATGTGTCTTAGGAATGGAAAAGAAAATTGATTATGATCCAATAGCACGGGTGCTAATCTGTTTTGATCAGATGGTGCAATGCAGTCTTCTCCATATCTTAATCTCCTAACCTGAAGTATACATTCTAAAAAATCTATCATCCAGGATCACCAATAATCTTTACATAAACAGCTTCCGCCTTCAAAATAATGGAATCGAGCTGAATCCCGTATAGTAATTCTTCTATCTGAGATCTTTGAAATAAATTTAATAGCAGTGTGACAGTCCACACAAGTCCTCAAATTCTTGAACACTTTTATTGGTGTCCCTGGCGGAGTAGCAATAATCCCAAACGCAATTGCAAGCTTTTCACTGTGATAGAAGAGGGTTTGCTCCTTTTGTTCCTCTCCTACATCATGCAGCACATATTCTGTATCAGGCACATAACCCTCTTCCTTCATTTTCTTTGAAATCTCTCCCAGGAAGTCGTATATTTCCTTGGACCTGGGATGAGACTGATCCCCAACTAAGAAGATGTGAGTTTTTCTTTTCATCTCAATCCAACTCATGCCTGGTTTCTTTACCACTCGTTTCTCGTCCATCATTTTTCTAATCTTTGCCACCTCACTCCATTTGCCAGCTGTGGCATAGACATTTGCAAGAGTTACATAAGAAGCTGCATCCTCGGGTTCAATTTCAAACAGAGCTTCAGCTGCTTGCTTCGCAAGGTCAAGATTTCCATGAATTCTGCAACCACCAAGTAAGGAAGCCCACATGAACTTATCAGGCTTCATGGCCATATTACTGATTATGTCTTTAGCTTCTCCAAATCTACCAGCTCGGCTCAAGAGATCAATCACACAAGCATAGTGATCTGCAGTATAAGCTAATCCATGCTGTTCTTTTATTGAGTAGAAATATCTAAGCCCTTGGTTCACTAAACCAGCATGGGTGCAAGCAGAAAGGACCCCAACGAACGTAACATGATCAGGCTTAATACCTGTTTCAAGCAGCGACTTGAACAACCTGAGAGCTTCATGGCATGTTTTCAAATCTACATGTACAAATTTGAAACCAACAATTTATTTGATTGCAAAAATGTCTTCTTAATCAAAATTAAATTTTCTAATAATATTTTGTTGAGTAACACTCTAGGTTGAAAGCTTCAATGCTGACTTCTACCACCAACTGCAATCATTTCAACTAGTTAAGTTGACAAAATATTACCAACCACCTTAGTCAAATAGTAATAATATGTCCAGTTCCACGTCTAGGAATCACCTCAAACTCTAATTATATTATCTATCATTAGGGACAATAAAATAGGGTATGAGTACAAAGTAATACGGAACCAGTTTAAGCAAAATGTTCTGAAATCTAATTTTATAAGCTATCATTTGCTAAAATTAAAAACCATGAAAATAAACTACCTATCATGAACACCGACTAGTAATTCAAAATGAAGAGATACAGAAAATTTTCTTCACATCCTGAATTGCTGGCCCTAACAATTATTTTACACATCATCCACGTTAGCTAGTAAATAAGCACTTTTCGCTACTAAGAAACTTTATATAAATCAACATATCAAAATATAATTATCTGTCCATAAATTAAGAAACTTTGATTAATTTTTAATTCAACAAGCCTCACCATTTCCTTCTTGATCATCGTTTATCTTGGACCTTCACTTGTCAAATTCTTTCTCTTCCACTCTAGCATTATCACCGTATTATCAAATAACAATTTTAATAAATAAAAAATTAAAATTGGAATGAATATGTACAATGACATTTATTATTTTATGGGGGAAAATGTGGTTAGAATTCTTTCATTGTCAGTCTAAAGATTCTTCAGGTAATCACCACTCATCCTCTAGTCAGCCTTAGAGAATTTTTTTTCAAAAATAAAAGGCCAAAAAGTAATTTCAGAATAAATAAATTTTTTGAAAACAAAAAAAAAATGTTTCTTTAGATTTAGGGGGAAAAAGTATTCACAACATCACATACAAGTTCTAACTTGCCTCTTTTAGGGGGAAAAAGAAATCCAGATGAAGGAGAAAGCGGTGAAAAAAAGAATAAAATTTTACAAAAAATAAATATAAATAATACATACTAGAGAGAAACAGTAAAAGTAGGAGATTATGAATCATGATTATTAGGAAATATCAAACCCATCCTTGATCTCTTGCAGCAAAACCATTCATTTAGTTAAGTATGGATACAATTGAAAGAAAATGCATCAACTAATTCAATAGAGAAAAAAAAGCAAAATAAACAATAAAATGAAAGCAAAAAAAAAGAAAAAAGCTGCACTATAGATGAGGTCTTGTTTAGTTGTCTTTAGCCAAAAAGAAGAAAGGAAATAAGGTGAATAAAAAAAAGAAAAATGAAAAAATGAAAATAGTTTTCTCAAAAAAGAAATGTGTTACGTGTCAAAATAAGAGTGAACTTCTTAGCTATCGTTGGAATTGCTACGTGACTCCACTTTCTTCTTATATAATAGGTACCAGAGATAGGTACTAGTGAGAGTCAATAAAAGCAGAAAATCATTAATGATGATTTTTGGACTAAGTAAGAAAAGAAATATCAAACATCATTGATCTCTTACAATGAAATGATTCATTTAGTTTTTTCTTTTTTGTCAATTGTCACCTGTCTACTCTACACCTACTCCTACTCTTACTCTAACTTATTTTAGGGGAGCGTTCAACTGGATCTATTGAGGAATTGACGGGGAATAAACCACTATCGGATTAGATGGGTGCACTACGCATCCGTATGGATTTAAGCCTTTTAAAGTGACAAGTGGTGGAAGACAATATTTGAACCCTTGTCCCACCAAATTTAAAAACTATAGTGGTGGCCAAGTTAATTATGGATGAAATTCAATTAATGCAATAGAGAAAAAAGCAGAGTGAATGGTTAGGATGAAGTAAAAAAAAAAAAGAAGTACTAGTGCACATAGGCGTTTGTTTAATTGTCTTTAGTCAAAATGGAGAAAGAAAATAAGATGAAAAAAAAAAGAAGAAAGCAAACAAAAAAAGAAAAGAAAAAAAAATGAAGATAAATTTTTCAAAAGAGAAATATGCTGGAAATCATTGAAATTGTTACGTAGCTGCACTTTCTTCTTGTATGATAGTTAGAGCCTTAGAGGTAGATTAAAGCTGTGAGAGAACGTAACGTTGAGGTGGAGAGAGAACTCAGAAAATATCCATTCTTCTTTGGACACTTCCAACTCACTAGGAAACATTCGTGTCAGCGTACGTTCACCCCATTATTTCACTGTCTGTCACACCATGTACCAGTAGAATCTGCAAAGGCAGACAGTTAGAAGAGTGTCGACTGTCGAGAGGTGGGTAGTGGCACTTGGCAGCACCTGGGATGGGATGGGATGGGGGAATTTATCCAATCGAATCTAATCCACTTGTTTAGTTCGATGTACGTCTGGTAAAGCCATCGGGGATTCCACAGATCTTGTACCAAGTATTAGTCCTCTTGTCCATCCATAATTTTCTCCCCCTGCTCACCTTCTGACACGCTAATTTCTTTTTCATTTTCATTTTTTCTTTTTCTTCTTCCCAGAAAAAGAAAAAAAAAAAGAGAGTAAAAAAGGAAAGGAAAAACCTTTCAACATATACAGAAACAAAACTAGGGACTACTACTTCTTTTTCGTCATGAGAGAGTAATCAAGGAATGATTTACACACTTTATAATTTGTTATTATTAGGTGAGAAAGATTAAAAGCCCCTTTATTTATTTTTTGTTTGGACTCGGTTATTATAAAAATGGAAACTTGGTGTGTTTGAATTTAGTAAAGTATTCTATTCTATTCACATGATAAAAAAAATGGGATTAAAGCCTTCTAAATACTACTTTCTTTTTACTAGCAATTTACTCTCCGAAATCAATAAATAGACTCTTTAGTTCCCCTACTTAATGCTTTAGGACGAAAGTGTCGCTTACATATTAATCATTTTTCTCCCGTGATCAACTACTTTCTTCTCTTTTTCCATTATTATTTACATATTATTTTTATTTTTCTTTCTCAAACTTATTCTTTATTTATTTGTACCTTTTTTTAATTATTTTTCATTATTAGAAGTAAAAGTAGTGATTATAATGTCAACGTCGTAACAAAATTCACGTTAGATGTGCATATATAGTGTTTAGATTAATACATTCAAAGTTTAGAATTAATTATTTTTAATAACAGCCTAACAAATAAGTAGATTATTTAGAGTATTTAATGTTTAGTTGATTATACATAATAAAATAAATAAAAATACTAGAAACTTTTTTCATTTGTTTGATAATATAAATAAATTAAGGCTTGATTTTAGGAATTTGCAAGTTTGTATGTATCAGCGCTGAAATATCTCTTGATTTTTATTTTTAACTTTTTTTTTTGCCGATGAACTCAAAAAATGACACGTAGTAGTAATAAAAACAGAGAAATATCAGCGACTGGGAGCCACATATATGATGCATATCCATCACATTAGCGTCTGTGCATCTCCCTTCTCCAACAGAGACCGGCAAAAGAGAGGAGGAGCCACTCAGCAGTCAGCAGCACTCTTGCAGTTTGGATTTTTCCGATTATTGTCGTTGACCCATTTCCCCACTCCCGTTTCAGTTACGTGTCCCATTTCTTGAAACTCTTAACTGCCACCACTTTCCTCAACCTTACAAATTATTGTTTGGATAAGCTCTCTTTTTTTTTTTTTTTTGGAAAAAGATTAGTGTTTGATTTCATTATTATAAACTCATCAGTTTTCTATCAATTTTTTAAAAATATTTTTCTTAATTAATTATTTATTTCATTTATATCATAGAAGTGTTTTTGTTTTTCAAATAATTCTCTATCCATAGTGCGAGAACCACTTTAGTCCTACATCTTGATAATTCATCTATCTACTCTAGCAAGGGTTTTTTTTTTTTAATAAAAGGGGCAGAATTGAATAAGAAAGTTGTGTGAATGCAATAGCTTGTACTATGAGTATACACTAGTTTAGTGTTAAATAAGGATAATTTTTTTGTCCACTGTCATCGTATACATTTTTTTTGCGCTAGTAGATTTAGATTATATCATACAGCACGAACTACACTGCTATACTGTCAGTGTATAAAAAGTTAATCCGTTAAATAATGATGAATTAGATATGATATATAAATTGAGATGATGATAGTTTGATTTGTAAAAACATTTATTGCTGATCATAATGAAAATTTTCTAACACAAAAAAAAAAGAAGAAATAATAAAGCCTTGTTTGGATTGCTTGTTTTCGTCAGAAAATATTGTCGTTTTCTGTGATTATATTTCTCTATCACCTTTTTCCCTCACATATATCAAATCGCTATAATAATTTTTTCATGAAAAATGACGGGAAATGCAATCCAAACACAACCAGCAGTGGCATCGCATCATCCTCCAGTGAGATACGGGAGCGGATATGAAGAGACCTCAGGGACAGGACACGACAGGGCCACCGCGTCTTTCGTTGCGTGCCTTTTCTTTCACTTTGATCCTACCACCACAAAGTCAAGACCAGAATCGCTTTATTATCCAAACCCCCCAAAAAGAAAGAAAAAAAAAGCGGAAAAAAAGGCCGAAACGCCAACTGCAGCATCCATTTGTAAAGAAAAGAAAAGAAAAGAAAAGCTACTTCTGGTTTGGACCTCTTCTTCTTCCTCTTCCTCTTCCATAGATACAGGTGAGATGAGATGAGATGATAGATTCAGCTCCTTTCATTTCTTCCAATCTAGTCTAGTGAGAGGTACCGTTGTGCTCTGTAATTGTGATAGACTCCCACTCCTCAGTCCTCACCCATCGATCGAAAAAAAAAAGAAAAAAGAAAAATTTATACTACAGGAACAAACAAATGATGGCTGAAGCAGCCGGTTGCTTTTCTCCAATACGACGTTTGAGTAGTTTTCCCTCTGCTACTGCTGGAAATGATGATACTAAATCATCATCGTCTGCTGCTCTTGCTTTTTCATCTTCCATGGCTTTCCCCCGGTCCTTGAAGCTCCGATCTAGGCCTCTCACCGCCACCACCACCAACAACAGCTCCTCCTCCCGCTGCACTTCTGCTTCTGGCGGGGAACTACTACCGTCTACTCAACCCAAAAGCCACGTCCCCTCTCATACCTCTGCTCCTCCTCGGGTCAGATACCTCCCCTACTACTTCCCTCTTCAATTCAATTCCCGCTCCACATTCTTCCTGCCTTACCTCCTCCGGCTCCTATCCCACTATTATCTTTATAATTATCAAATAAAAGTAGTAGTATTAGTATTTTATAGCTGAGGATTTAGGATTTCGTTTTTCTTCACTAGTACTGTTACCACTGGTTTTTCATTTTACCATCGTAGTTCGTATTAAGATGTTGTTATACTACATATAGTTAGTTAGTGGAGTAATTTTTTCTTGTAATGTTCGAGTAAAGCAGTAAGTGGTAGTATATCATCACATCAATATCCTCAATTAAACTACTTGTACTAATAATGCTAGGCCTCTCATTGTGAAATGGAGCATATTTTTATTTGGGTTTCTGATTGCAACAATTTTACCTAGTATTTACTATACCTTCCTCAGATCATGACGAGGTCCAGCGGAATTATTGGGAAAGCTCAGAAATGGTGGGAGAAAGGCCTCCAACCTAACATGAGAGAGGTCATGGGTGCCCAACACCTTGTGGATTCTCTCTTAAGCTCTGGGGACAAGCTAGTGGTTGTTGATTTCTTTTCCCCTGGTTGCGGTGGTTGCAAAGCCCTTCATCCCAAGGTTGATATTTCACACTTTCACACTTTTACTACTCCTCTTATCTGTCTTTCTGGAAGCGGCCTGAATCTATTGTAATCAGAAGACTCTGGCTTATTTATGGCATTACAAAGAAAGGGACTTCTTTTCTCGTTTCTTTTTATTTTTTGGGTCTTTGGGAAAAGTAGTAATATCTTCCTTTCTGTTGTGCTTGGGGGGTATATTGCAGATATGCCAATTGGCAGAGATGAATCCGGATGTGCTGTTCCTTCAGGTGAATTATGAGGAGCACAAGTCTATGTGCTACGCTCTTAACGTCCACGTCCTGCCCTTCTTTCGTTTCTACAGGGGTGCTCATGGACGTCTCTGCAGCTTCAGTTGTACCAATGCCACGGTTAGTTAGTTTCTCAGTAGTCATGGAACCAATATTTTTTTCTTAGAGATAAACATGTAGTATCTGGCTAATTTACTACATTCATAACATAACAGATCAAAAAATTCAAAGACGCGTTGGCCAAGTATGGCGCAGATTTTTGCAGCCTGGAGCCAACAAAGGGCCTGGAGGAGAAGGAGCTCCTCGCACTCGCGGCTAACAAAGATCTCTCCTTTAACTACGCACCTAAGCCACAGCCATCTGTAGTTGCTTCTCAACAAGAGAAGATCATTACAGAAAAAGCAGTGGCCACACCTGGTGCAGACTCTGAACGTCCTCTCCCTCTTCCGCTTCCTCTGCCGCTTCCATTCGCCGCACAACAAAAGATGGAACGAGACCCTGAGAAGAGGACTTTAATCTCCAAAGGAAGATCAACCGGTTGACGTCTATAGTAGTCCCCGATTACCATATCGATTCTTGTACAGTTTTCCCTGTAAGTTGGCAAGGTTGACAAGATAGTTGCATATACGAATGATAGTTGTATTGTGTATATATTCCCCGGAGAGTTGTAAGCTTTGCTGCTCGAGTGTTTTGGATCCAAGCTTGCAAGGCGATAGGGACTGCGCGAGGACTCGGGATCGTTTGGACTTCCGCTTTTTTGGCCCGAGGGAAGTCCATGTGTTGTTGTGTGCATCAGAAAGAGAATTCTATTTGGAACCATACCATGTACTCGTGTTGAATATAAGAAGATAATCAGGGTTAAAAATATTGTAAATATCCCTTTTGTGTTTCATCGGTTCTCCAAGGATATCTGATTTCGCAAGCACAATAATATTTGCACAAAAAAAAAGAAGGCGCATTGAGATTGCTAGTGGAGCTGCAGTAACAAGGGGATGGGACAAGGGTAGCAGCATCTCATATCAGTTGAATGCCAAGGATTAACGACACAAATATGCTGATCTCACATTGGCAAAGCGTTAAAATTGGTCGCTTTGAGATTTCAGCAAGAATATCTTTTCAATGAAACGCATTTCAACCTCTCATGTATCCTTAATCAAGAGTTCAGTCTGCAACCACAGGTCGCAACTTCACTGTTCTGCTATCAGCAAACACCAGCGGTGTGGTGTTCAACCTGTGTCAAGCAATTGACAAGCCACCACTCTCTGGACTGCTTCCATTTTTATCATGAGCCATGGCTACCAGATGTGCTTCCAACATTAAAATGACGGCCCTGGTGGATGGACAGTCTGATCACGGTGCTTTTAGAGGATTTGTGTATGTCTATACATTCTTCAAGATCAGCATCACATGTCAAAAGCACCCATTCATTGTCATCATCCAAATATTTAAGATCAATCTCAATGAGATCGTCTATGCTAAAGCGCCTCCGTACTTCTTTCAATAAATCTGCAAAACCCCAACGAGGCTGTAGACTAAACCGAACCTTTTCTTCCCCGAAATTTACTTTTACCCTAAACAAGCTTCCACTCTGTAATATCTGGCTGCTAGTCTGTGGCAAGGAAGGCAGAGTATCAGGAGAAACATCATCAATGAAAATCTTTTGGCTTTGAGATCTCCCTAGAAGCTTGGTTTCTTCTCTTTTAACCAAATCATGCAACTCTGCATCACTGCATGTTTTCTTCAGTGCTGCTCTGCACTCTTCTGCAGATGAAGCATCTTGAGCACTGGGCACGTGGACAGGAAGAGACTGCATTGGCCCAGTGGAATAACAAAAACTTGAACTGGAGCTATGACTACCAGAAGAAGAAGGTGATTTTGAAGCAGTAGTTTCAGGGCTTAAGATGCAACCCTCAGGTTGAGTGGTCAGTTTCTGCAAATGATCGCTCCCTTGTGGCATGGACAAGTTACTTGGAGTTGGTAAATTTGCAGAATTCAGTTCAGGGAAGTTGGTATAGAAAGAACTCAGTCGAATAGCGCCATCGGCACACTGGACTGAATCGATCACAAGTTGGAGCTTTCTTAACGAGTGGCCAACCTTCTTTATCTTTCGAGAAGGCCACCTAGTGATTCCGTGTTGCCTGCATATTCTTTTTAATGTTGTGGGACATACTGCAAGATCGACAAATTGAATTTCTTTTTCAGCAAGCTATACCATCTGGTATTGCAGGAAATTAATGGCATAGATTAAGCTAGAGAGTTCTGCTTTCGTGATCAGGGAAGTGGTCAAAATTATGAACGTGAAACTGCATAGCAATGTCAAAATCATGATGAAACAAAGAATCTCTTCGAATTGGATTGACGACAATTTTAGCCTATCAGCAGAAGTCAAGTGCCATCCCCAAATTTCCAGAGCAGACCCTTAGAACCAGATTTAAAGTGGAATAGTTTATGTACGTAAACCTACAAGTCATAACCCACCAATCAAAACTGCACAGGCTTTTCAACTCTATACCAGATAAAGCCAAATAACTATATGTCTACCAAGTTTTCTGACTATATTATTACTATTCAACCTCTTCAAGAAAGAAAATTTGACTATATTGTTATGCATTCACTCATATTGTAGTGAAGTGAACAAAATTAGCACTCCAGTTCGGTACCTTGAGGCCCTCTCACGCTTGGGTTTTTGTTATCTTCAGATTTGAAAGAATTATACTTGCTGTCGGGCATTTTATAAATACATCACTCCTATGTTAAGTTTTAGACTCCAGTTATTAAATGTCAACTTATGCTTAGCAGATAATAATCAACTATACATCAAAGGAAATCCATACCAAGAAATTCTGGATTTTTGAAAGCTGAAACTTGCATATAAACCTCTCAAGGTATGGAAAGTCTTGTATAAATTGGATCTGGTGATGTATATATATTTTTTCCAAGTGAAAGTGTTTCGTACCTCCAATACTCTTCGCAGCATCTTTCAGGCTACCAGAAAAGTACTGTCTTAGATCTTGCAAGCTGATACTCTTCTCAGTCTTCGTCCTTCTTCTTTGACCTGTGCTTCTGTCACCCATTGAGTTATGAACCCCAACTGCAGAAACATCTTCACTACCCACAACATTTCCTTTCGATCCAGAACGTTGCTGAATTTGGATGAGCTTGGGGGATGTAGGCGTATGATGTAGCTCCGCCTTATTGTTGTCCCACTGGGTTGTCAACTTGCACTCTTCTTCTGGATCCTCCTGGTGATTATCCAGAGAGAAAGCTACATCTTTGGCCGTCCCTGAGTTGTCTAGTGCGGGTGCAACCCAGGAGGAAGTGCATAGAGATAATTCCTTAGCGGGTGATACAAAACCTAAAGTCTTCTCTTTTACTGATTTACTGACAGAAGAGCTTGGCTTTTCATCATCAGGAATGGTTGTTTCTTCTCTTACCTTTTGGTCTGCGATGACATGCAAACAGTGGCAAATCTGTTGTAATGCAGAAAATATTGAGTTCAACATCTGCTTCTGGTCCTCAGCATCTGTGCAATCAAGCGGTAGAAAGAACTCCAAAACAAAGTCAGCAGATTTAGTGTAAATACTCTGAACGCGTATCGCTACAGCAGCACGCATTCCAAATATTTTGGCATGGTGAGAAAGAGGGTAATCTGTCTTGCTGAAGGCTGTGATATCAGTAGCAAAACATGGTTGATCTGTCATGAATGCTCCCCCTGGCAAACCTTCGGCTTTAAGCAAGTGGTGCTCGGAGCAAGCCGCATGGAAGTCCATAACTTGTGGATCACGCACATAGCAAGCAGAGTCAACGGTAGAAACACAACGCACATAGTTCTCTTCGGAGTGCCTGCACCCGCCTTTGCCTTGCCGGCTACAAGAGGCCCAAGTCTGAGCCAGCGGCAATTTATTCATGTCACAGACATATTTCAACACAGATCGGATATCTACTAAAGCTAGTTGGTAGGACTCGTCACAATCCTGACAAAAGCATACATGTGATATCAGGAATGAACTTCCAATTGCAAATTTCATTTTTTAGGTACTACAACATTCTCGTGCGTACCTTCATGTTGGGAGAAGTTGAGATAATTGAGCTGCTTAAATCGACAGCCTGAAAGAATGAATTATTGCTCAGAAACCAAAGAAAGGACAAAAAAAAAAATGATGCATTTGGGAGAAATGAAGTTGAGTTAACACTACAACTGCATAGACTAGGATTTAAAATGTTAGTCCAAAATCTGAGGGGGCAGTTGATGTTTCATGATATATGTCAAACTAAACAAACATCTAAAAGCTGATAACATACAATGTATAGGCTACAATAAGTGCAATTAGATACAGGGCTGTGACCAACAGGTCGAGCAAAATGCCGCACCTTGAAAACTTATCATATCATGCCACTGAAGATGGACCAAGATCCTAAAGTCAGCATTTCATCTTAAATCCAATGACACTTGAACAAATTAAGTCTCTGTTTTTAACTCGCAACAGTCTGTGGGAGAAAGTAACTGCTTTTTTTTTTTTCATAATCATAGAACAATTAAAATGAATCAGGACATGAATGAACCTCAAGAGCTTTGCAAACGTTTTCAAGTTCAGGGCGATAATTAACTTTCTGAGCTGTTGAGACAATTTCAACAACACCTAAGCAAGTTCCACTTCCTCTTTGAAAAACAGGAAGAGCAAGACACCCTCTAACATTGTACTGCTGGGCATGATTAACACGTGGATACTCTTCTCCCATGAAAAAACGAACATCAGGAGTCCACTCGGGCAACTTCTTCAAGAAGACACGGCCAGGCAATCCAACAAGCTCCTTGGAGTCCTCCTCAGCGGCAAATTGATAGTTTCTGGAGATGTGTCTGTATTCTGCAAGACTTCTGCAATTTGGATCGAGGGAGAATGGTTGATTTTTAGTTGAAAGAACACGTCCGCCTCCTCTTTTTACAGGCACCCAAAGTTGAATCAGAGCATCCTTATCAGAAGTGGATTTCCTCAGGTATTCAATAGCCTGCACTAGTCTCTTTCTCACCGAGGTATTTGGAGTTGGATCTCCAGTTGGTCCAACCCATAATCTTCTGTTCATGTCGCTCCCTTCTACCAAAAAGCCTTCAGGTTGTCCTGAAGATGCAGAATGAAGAGCAGCGTCAAGGTTCTCCCGGTGTCTTGTCCCAAATTCATCCATTTGGGTACGATCGAGAGCCTTATGGTCAACAAAATCAGTCGTTTTTGCTTCTTCTGAAATGCTTGCCTGATCTAGGTTCGAATTAAAATGGGCTATGTTAATCTCTGGAGTAAGGGAATAGTATAGAGGGGAATCTAAAGCACCGGTAGTAGACGGACCAGGCTCCCAAAAGTTGGACTCCCGTGTAGATTCTAACCAGAAACCATCAAACAAGAGTTCATCCATGAGATCGAAGTCCAGGACATTGTCAGAAAGTGTTCCCGAGTCATTAGCTGTGAAGGCCCCATCTCCCATAATGGCCTGGAATGTTCTCTTAGACCTCCATTTTCACACACACAAGTCCTAATGAATCATAAAAAATGCAAACAGATCAAGGACCAAAGTAGACGAGTAGCAGCGTGAATATGGGAAAAACAAGAAGAGGGACTCCCAGGATGGATTGGTTTCGACAGTCTTCCAAAACTCAATCAGCCAGAGTGGCCCCAACCAACGTCGTCAATATATTTTGTAGGTATCACTGATCAACTGCAATTACAAATGCATTTCAGAGAACAACAGAAACAGCAGCAGCAAACAGAATTTCACCAAAGAGTGATCATACTCCCCGAAATATCAAAACAGTAAAGCTCTAAATTACATACTACAGAGTGACTGCCTACTCAAAGACGTCAAGAAACACCAACTCCGCTATTCGACAATCGCAGAAACAACCCAAAGGGAAAAGTTCTAAAAGAAAAAGAGGGATCTTTCACACTTTACTGGAACAGAGAATTGTGGTGACGCCTAAGACTAGGATACTGAAAGAGGACTGACTCCAACCTTGAGTTGAGGAAGCTATATATCTCTGTATCCACCTAGATTGTCGTCAGGAAAGTCAAACACTCTCTTTTTTTTATTAACTTTATTTTTATTTTTTGCTGTACAAAGGCCAACTGTAATAACCACTAACTACTACTGTACTACGGGAAAGGGGGGAAGCCCAACCGGCCGTGTAGGAAGGACAGAACCAACCAGACTAGATGGATGCACCACTACACACTCCGTGTCCCGACCTAGTGCGCATGGGGCATACAAAACAAAATACGTTCACTTTCGATTGTGAAAACTGAAAAGCAACACGACCTAAATTCAAGCTACAGTCAGAAGTTCCGGAATGATGTCAGAAACGACGGCTCCATGACTCTGAAGATTATAAGAATGATACCATCCACAAGAAAAAGTAAAGTACAAAAAGTCCCATCTGTTAAAATAGGGAAAAAAAAATTCACGCCGTCTTGATTTCATATAATCAGAATAAGGAGCAATCACTCCAACAGAAGAAAAAAAACTAAAGGAAGAAGAAACAAGTGACTCACAGACAGACAGGAGAAGATTCGTTGGTACTGTGTTGAGCAGCTGCAGAAGGCATGTTCTGCTGTACTGTACTGTACTGTGATTCTTTAGCAACTAGAAAAAGTTTGGTAAAGTGGGTTTACGTTATCAAAAAAAAATAGAACGAAAAAAAAAACCATATATGTAGAGAGACATGCAAAGGAAGAAGGAAGGGTGGTACGTGGGACTTGCTAGCTTAGGTTTGTTGGATGTAAGGAGGAGGATATGAATACAGTACACAATCCTTTTGGGGTCGTGAAATAAGGTAGAGAGGATGTCTTGGTTTATGAGACTACATGCAGCCGTCATCAGCCCAACAGCCTTCTGGGGGAGGGAGCAGCTACAACCAACAAGAGTGGGTGGGGGCCTGGGTTCTCTGGGGGGGAATTAGCTTTATTCTTGCTGTGATGGGAACACCACCCCGCACCCCTCCCTTCCACCCACCTTTAAAAAAAAAAAACCCTCAAAAGTGTCATCAATTTTTAATGTGCCTCTCTCTGTGTTATCATTATGGGTCCTCCTCACCTTTGCTATCTTGTAGATTCCTCTCATGAATCTTATCAATTTGAGGCACGTTACGAGATAATTATATTGTTAGTGCTTCAAGTTTTGGACTAGTCTGATTTAACACTTTTCTACTTATTACAACATGACAAGTAAAAAAAAAAAATTGTGACATGTATATATAAAATAATCGAATAACATATACACTAATCGTGATAGTCGGTGTAGAAATGATTAATTACAAAACTATTAGTTAGTTAATAACTAGATCTTATATTTTTTTTAGGATAAAATTTCTTGTTTCTTTCCGAGACTTAATTATCAA